>NW_015633151.1:1288668-1315995 GCF_001515625.1 Sinocyclocheilus rhinocerous
AACCCTCCCAAACAACATGTGGTGTAGGTGCTGTTTGATTTTTTTTATTTATTTTTTTTTTATTAAGGATTTCTGACCCTGAGACTCAACTATTTACTGCAATTCTCCAGCTGTGGTCCTTGGAGAGTCTTTAGCCACTCAAACTCTCCTCCTCACCGTGCATTAGGACAATATAGACACACGTCCTCTTCCAGGCAGATTTGTAACATTTTCTGTTGATTGGAAATTCTTAATTATTGACCTGATGGTGGAAATGGGAATATTCACTGCTCTAGCTCTTTTCTTAAAGTCACTTTCTAATTTGTGAAGCTCAATTATCTTTTACTGCACATCAGAAATATATTCTTTGGTTTTTCTCATTGTGATGGATGATTAAGGGAATTTGGCCTTTGCCACCTGGGCCTCATGAACCTTAAGAGCTGCTAGTTTTAGCTTCAGACTCTCACTTCAATATCATTACATTCCACAGGAACATTCTGCTCTTTGTCCCGCATGTTAATGGATCTCTCAAAAGAAGGTTGAGAGGAGAGAGAGCAAGAGAGATGAAGGAAGAAAGAGATAGGTAGAAAGAGGAAATGGCAAAGTTATTTAGAGCTGGTGGTATTGACTCCCTGTCACTGGGTTTCCAACCTCTTGACATAAAGCGAATGTGCTGGAAGTGTTGAACTCTTATTTTTTTTCTCTTCCTCTCACCTTTCACCATAAAATAAGCTTTGTTTTTCCAGGACTGCTCTCTAGTAATAGGAGAACACAAGAGGGGGGAATTCTATATAAGAACTGCACCCACTGATAGTGATGTTCATTTGCACACGCTGACTGTAATGTTTTAGCTCATGATTCACATATATAGAAATTATATGAAAATGACTTAATTTGGTGCAGCAACATGTGCAGATAGCACTAGTTTAACTGGATTCTAGGTCATGGTTGGTTAGATATAAGAACAATATGCAGTTTGTTGGGGCACAAAATCACAAATAAAAAAGAATTAAAGGAATAATTGTTTTAATATTTTGACAAACTTATTAATTTTATTATTATTATTGTTAATATTATTATTATTTATTGGGGGGAAAGCCAGTGGATCAGTTTTGATAAGTACCAATATAATTTCTAATATGTGACCCTGGAGCACAAAACCAGTCTTAAGTCGCTGGGGTATATTTGTAGCAATAGCCAAAAATACATTGTATGGGTCAAAATTATAGATTTTTCTTTCATGCCAAAAATCATTAGGTTATTAAGTAAAGATCATGTTCCATGAAAATATTTTGTAAATTTCCTACTGTAAATATATCAAAACTTAATTTTTGATTAGTAATATGTATTGCTAAGAACTTCATTTGGACAACTTTAAAGGCAATTTTCTCAATATTTTGATTTTTTTGCACCCTCAGATTCCATATTTTCAAATAGTTGAATCTCAGCCAAATATTTTCCTATCCTAACAAACCATACATCAATGGAAATTTATTTATTCAGCTTTCAGATGATGTGTAAATCTCAATTTTGAAAAATTGACACTTAAGACTGGTTTTGTGACCCAGGGTCACACACACAAAGAATTAGCTTACTGTTGAAATGTAGCACCAACAATTTGTCATGGCAAGTTTTGGGTCTCTAGACTCTATGGTGCACTTAAGAGATAGTCAAGAGAAAAATAAATGTAATATCTGAACTAAAAAAAATTAAAAAAATACCCCCAGACCAGAGGCTGACCAATCGTTGTAATTCCCCTGGGAAGAAAAAGTGCAGTCACAGTTATCTCCAGGACCTAGGGTAGAAAAAACCCATCTCCCATTCTTCCTCTGACGCAGCTAGTGGGGCGACTCCAGCATCTCCATCCATTAGGAGTCAACGGGGGTGTCTCCAATCAGTTTAAAGAAGAAAAGGTGCTCCAGACACTTAAGGCCAATGGAACGCAATGCAGGAAGTCGGAGAAGGAGCTTGGCAAACCTGTGAATTAGCAAGGGAGCTGATTTTTTTTTTATGGCCTCTTCTATACTCTCACATCCATATGTGACGATAACGCCAGTCAATCATAAAAGAGGTCGTTTACATGTAGTAGATTTAAAGGCACAACACAAGTTTAATTCTGAGGGTCAGAGAGACAAAATTTTAGAAAATTCGCCCCATAACAGTACAGAACACTCACCTCCCCTGCTGATCTGGGTATTTTTGTTTGCAATAGGCCTCCAGGGACGCGTACACTTTCTCTCTGAGAAGCTCCACCTCACTGCTGCTAGTCAGACCTTTGGCATCTAAGAAATATTGGAAATATTCAGTACAAATATACACCATTCTTTGGGTTTTTCTCCAGTTTTGATGTCAAAGGTGTGCATAATATATGTTCTGCCTGTGAAGGTGTTTACATGCATAGTCAGTTTAAAGTAATGGGCCAATATTTAGATGTGCAAGTCAGGTTTTGCCTAAACTGTTTATGACCTTAACCTGATAATATAACTGTTTTAAGGTATTGATACGACACATTGTCAGGTTATTATAGGTACAATGCATCTAAAAATAAAAAATCCTGGCATCATGTTAGTTGGGCCCAAAACAATATTGGACCCCATTGACTTTCACTGTATGGACAAAAAATATTGAGAGAGTTAAAAATAAATAAAAAATCTTCCTTTTGTGTTCCACAGGAGAAAGTAAGTCAAAGATGTTTGTAACAACATAAGGGTGAGTACATTATTAAACTTACATTTTAGAACTACCCCTTGAAAAAAATTCAGAAATATCGATCAAACTATTAGACTTTTGGCTTCTAAATAATTTTTAGATAAACCTAAACAAATGCTTACCTGGGTTAAACAGAACTATGGCACGCAGACAACCAAGTTCAGTTTTGTCCATTTGCATATCACGCATCTTACAGACCAGCTCAGTCAGCACCCTGCAGGTGTGTAAAAAAATGAGACTAATAATCATAAATCACCCCAACGACAGAATTGCAGGGTGGGTTCTCATCCCACAAACTTCTAGACAGGTATGAAGTAAACACAAGAGAAGCAGGAATTACCTGTCGAATAAGGCTCCCACCTCTGCACTGTGTGCACTTTCCCTGCACATTATGAACATGTTAAGCCTCTAAATCGACTATATTATTAAACAGTGGTAAACACAGAGTTCATTGCGACCTGTCAAAAAAGGCCTCCACGCCCAAGTTGTGAGTGCTGTCTCTGGGCACATGTAGACCTGTGGCCAACAGAATCTCATCCTTCACACTGATGGAGCGATGAGAGAAGGCAGCGATCAAGAGCTCATTCCATCCTGTTATAAAAATATCACAATCATATAGTAAAATGCTTTTCGTGTACATTTATACATTTGCATTCCAATATAAAACAATATAAAAGAAACAGACAGCGACAAAATGAGTGTGAGAATGTCAGATGCTCGTACCAGCCCTAAGCAGAATGACTTGGTCATCCAGGGGCAGCTCTGAGAAGTGAGGGATTCTCTTGGCCCACTCCACCAGAGTGTACAGCTGTTTGTCTGCAGCCTGGCAGATGTTAGTGACTGGATCATTGGGCTGGAGAACAGAGAAGTCACAGAGTCAGTGGAGGAGAGAGTGAGAGCAAATGCCTCTGGCACTTCTGGACAATAAAAGAGAATCTCAGAGCTGATAAACGTCTGAGTGTTTTATTTTTATTTATATTCTCTGTCTATGGGGATATTCAGCTCCAAACACTTAGAATTCAAAAGTTCCTAATCTCTAAACCAGCTCTGGGAATACCAGCATTTAAACAGCTTTAAATAAGGGCTGTTTTTCACCCAGCAGGAAACTGACTTTGCCTGCAACAGTCGACAACAATCAATGCTTGGCATAACTTTGGAAATGAATCGCTTACAACCTTTTAACCAACTTTCATTACAAGGCAACTGCTGACAATGAGCGTGTTTACATGAACACCAATATTTTTTAAAAACTCCCAAATATTATCTTACCTACATAACCTACTGTACCAGATTACATGCAAACCAATAATCCTGTAATGCATGTAAAGTGTGTTAAAAATCATGTTACTCTCTGGTAGTGCCATCAAAATGTAATAATTTGTGTATATGGCTCAGAGTATTGCATTTGTTATGTAAGTGGCGATGTTAAATTAAGCAATAAAAACCCCAGAGTATTCCAAAATGCTCTGGGGAAACAGGAAGCTTGTATGAACTCATGCAGTTTCTGCGGATTCAGCATTTTGGCTGTTCCACTTAGGGTTGGGTAACGTTTGGGTTTTTTACGATACCGGTGCCAAATCGATACTTTTAAAATGGTACCGGTGCCTAAACGGTGCCTGAACCGATACTTTAAATAAATAAATACCCAAAATAGGATGGATTGGCCATTATTGAGCGCTATAAACACATTTAATGTCTGTTTCATTCATACTGGACGCCAGAGGGCGCCCTCGCGCAGAAACTCCACATGTGCATCACAGAAGTAATAGGACTCAGGAAATCCCTATACTCTTTGCTAATATGGACAAAGGCATTGCTATGGCTGTAACTAAAAAAATAGTATTTTTACCATATGCTTTTTACAGTATAGAACATATTTTCTGCCTCATTCTGTGACAAGAAGCCACATCAGATCACAAAAGGAAGCAGTTGTGGAGTAAAAACGTTATAGTGTTCTCTTTTGTTGGACAACAGGTTTAGAAATGCTTCTCATTGCAAGTCATTACAAGGGAAGTTTAGCTTTAGTAGGGTGACCATATTTTAGTTTTTCAAAAAGAGGACAGTAGGGGGCGGTTCGTGGGCGGGGTTTCACCTAACAGTATAAGCAGCAAGGTTTTTTTTTTGTTTGTTTGCTTATTTGGTTTTTATAATAAATAAAAACAAAACAAGTAGAAAGAATAGAAAAAGAATAGGGAATGCTAGTGTTAGAGGGTCATTTTTAAATAAAAATAAAACAAGTCAATAGAACAGAAAAAGAATAGATAATCCAAGTGTTAGTAGGTCATTATTTATAATAATTAAAACGAAAATAAGTAGAAAGAATAGAGAAAGAATAGAGAATAAAACAAGTAGTTAGAATAGAAATAGAATAGAGAGTGCAAATGTTAGAGGGTCAAGTTTTTTAATAAAAAAAAGAAGATAAAATTAGAATTAGCATTATAATAGAGAGTGCTAGAGATAGAGGGTCAAATGAAGATGAAAGAGATGTGTTTTCAGCTGTTTCTTGAAAATATTAAGGACTCAGCTGCTTGGACTGAGCTGGGCAGACCATTCCACCAGGAGGGAACAGTTAATGTAGAAGTCCATGAAAGTTTTATCATAGGTAGAATGCAAAATGTTTCAATACAAGCATTTCAGTCAAATGGGCGGGACATAGAGGAGAAACAATAATGTACAGTATGTGGAAAATAATGTGTTTTTTTAACTTTAAACCACATAAACACATTTCATTACACCAAATACACAAAATAATGTTCTTTTTATCAGCATCATATGACCCCTTTAAGAATGTTTAGCTTAGCTAGCTAACGGTATCTACATGCTGCCATCAGAACAAGTGTAATTACTGCATTCAGCGCTCCTCGGATGCTCTCATTTCCCTTTCCGACTTGCTTTCGTGAATTTTCTCAGTCGAGAAATTATTTTTCATGTGCGGTGTAAATATTTCAATCGATCGCTCAAGCATTTAAGTGGCACCGAAATGAGGCACCGAAATCTGCGTTCTGATTCGGTTCTAGTACATACCGGTTACATAGGTACCGGTGCCACATTGGCACGGGGTTTCGGTACCCAACCCTAGTTCCACTTAGGCTGCACAAGATGAGAACACATTTTTATTATTGCTCGGATGAAGAAAGAGTTGGAGTGTACAATATATTTCCTATTCCCTACCACGATTACTGACTGTTCACTTGCCTTTAAGAATGTTTGAACTTTATATTTGTTAGACTAGTGGTTTTGCTGTGGTATTGAAGTTGGAATAGAGAATTGTCAAATTGAACTGGTATCTAAAATGCTGATGTCATATAAGCTTATTTATTAGAATACAAGATAGCACGGGTCAAAAACAACAATTTTTTTTTTTTTTGTGGCAGGGCCAGAGAAAATGTTGGCAGGGAAAGTGAAAAATTTAACCACTGGCTTTTCTTTTTTTTACTCTTATATTGTTTCTTATGTGTTTTTATTTCTATTGTTATCACTGTACTTATTTTTTTACTTTTGAATATGTATCCTTTTCTGTGTAAAGTGCTTTGAGAAGTAACTTTAAAAGGCACTATATAAAATAAAGTTATTATTATTATTAGCATTAGTATTATTATTTATTTAAAAAAATATGATATAGACTGAATTGAACCGTACATACCTAAAAATAATGCACTTATTTATTACAAGTACAAATGTAAATGTCAGTGTTTTTCAATGCAGTGTCAACTTTAAACAACCTATACAAACACAGATGATACTATAACCCAGAATGGAACACGCCTCTTTAAATGGTTTCGTGGTGATCGTTGTTGTATTTTAAAACACAATTGCAATGTTTTCAACTGACATTATGGCATTTAAAATAAAATTATCCCAAACGTAACTGTGGTGCGTGTGGCTGTGCTGCGCAGTCAGTGAACTGCTTCCATCGGTGCTGCTGCAGCAAAACACACTGTTGCTCACATGAAACATTTTTATGTGAGTATTATGACCAGTATTTAATTTGATCCTGCTGGATCCTGTTCCCAAAAAAAAATCAGATTACACGGTAGGCCTATCTGTTTTTAAAAATCCGGCATTTACAGTGCATTAGATCGTGACAGTGCATGCATGCGTACATACGAGGACGGCGTGAGCGCGGGTTTGGCTAGATGTATTTGGAGGTTATTTGTATTTTCTCATTTGTATTTGGAGGTGTATTTGCTCACATCTCATTCAGCACAAATCGAAATGTTTCCATATTCGCAATGTATTTGAATGTTAAACTATTATTTATAATGTAAACTAGGCTTGTACTTTACACGCATTCTCATATAGACGGAAAAGATCATCCTCTTCACATGAGCAAAAACGTCCTTGGCATAACATGAGAGTGGACCGGTATACTACGGTCTATTTAAAACTGACCAGTGTAACCTTTTATATGTTTGGTTGACTGTATTTTATTTTGATAATGAACAGACTGTGATGTACTGTAAGTTTGAATTGCTAGAATATGTGGGGTGTGTGCGCGCGAGGCTCCGGCGCGATCGAACAGCTGAAACATAAAAAAAGATATAATCCGCAAAAGTGTTTCCTTTTATTTTTGCACACTCATAATAAAAACAGAAGATTTGTGCTTTTGTAAAATAAAGCAAACAAACAGAATGCACGTTGTCATCCTTTCCTTTCCGTGAACTTGTTTATGGAGCGCCGCACCACACTTCTGTTTTAAATCTGTTAGCTTAATTATTTAAGTCAGATATATTTCGCTTTTTTTTTATGAAAACAAATTGTTATTTTTATTTTAGGCCTATTACTTACATAGGCTATACATTTTCCTTAAAGCATCCCATTTTGTCCCAGGGCTTGAAAACCTGTGCCCTAGGCTAGTTAGGTCCATGCAGAAACTTGTGAACGATGCTCTTAGTTGTGGCATCATCATTTAGTGACATCATTGAATGCTCTGGGAAAACGCATTGTCAATGTCGGTCACAGCGCCTTTTAATTGCTGTTTTGAATTTAGCAATTATTTATTTACAAATTATAAGCTCTGATTATGACAAGTGTGGTATAAAAGCTTTGTTTATTAGAGGAATAATTGGTTTGCTGGAAAATGTTACATCGCGACCATGCTTTTGGATGCCGTTCGAGCCCATATAGCCTACATTTATGCGGCTTTGTTCTTGGTCACGAATTTCCACAAATTCAATAATATTTAGGCATTGTTTCTTTTCCTAAATCCTCACCGTCTAACCCTCTAATCTAGGTTTATTTTATTGTCATTCACTTTTTTTTTTATCGGTCATCGATTAATTGTTGACATCCCTATTATGTAGACTTTAAACAACAAGGATAATACGCAGCCATGGGTGGTGTGTAAATATACTCACTGAACCAGTGGCATCAGAGTGCAAGTCTGATCTGTGCTCTACAGCTGTCTCGGCCTCCAGTATCTTCTCCACAGGCATCTCCTCATTGGCTGAACTGCTGCATTCATAGTCTCCATCCTGTTCCTTATTCTTCTGACGCTCGTCCTGAACAGCTAGGGGAGAAAAAATGAGGGGAAACTCATAAATGTCAAGGAATCAGCCCAGCCATCTGTAATATAGCCACTGGGTGATGTTGCCCTAGTGGTACAAGATCTGGCCTGGAAACCAAAAGATGCAATTCAAAAATCACTGAGCAAGACACTTCTCTGCAAATTGTATGTATGTATGCATGTATGCATGTGTATATATATATATATATATATATATATATATATATACATACAATATATATTAACTTGAGCAAATATTATGTAAAATAAATATTATTGTTATTGTAGCAATGTTGTGCATGGGCACTATTTCTAAATTAAAATTATGTGTTTTCCTGTATTGTCCATTTAAAATCCCTAATGGCTGACCATTATAAACAGTTAGTAATTACATGTCAAAAAAATCAGTAATTACACATGAACCTTTAACCCACAGCGATAGTTCTCAGCTCTTCAGATAATAATTCATGAACCACACAAACGATTCAGTGAGTGAGGCACTGAATGCAAATATTCAAGAACCGTTAATGGAACCAAATGTCATGAAAATCATAAGTGGTTCTCGGTTCCCAACCCTAGTTTTTGTCCTGCTGGTTGATCCCCGCCCACATACGACATGCTTTCCATCAGCTGTCAGGAGTTGTGGACTAATAACCTATTTGTTCTTACATTGTTTAACAAAACCCAATCAATCCGCCGCTGTCACTGTAACTCCAGATGATCTTTGTGCTCCTCTTAGCATGTGCTATGACACCACCTTTCTATATGAAAACAATGCAGAATTTCCATCACATAATGCTGATCTACCATTAAACCCATTCAAACACCAGTTGCATTACATAATGCTGCTACAATGCATTTCACCTGACTCTATTCTACACCTACAGTACCTAGTAGGGATGGGTATCGTTAAGGTTTTAACGGTATTACTACTCTTACCGATACTGCTTATCGATTCGGTACTTTAACGGTATTCTTATCGGTACTTTTTGTTTTATATATATATATATGACAAATTAAGAGCTGAATTAACATTGCTTTATATTCTGAAATGTAAAATAAATATTTAATGAAATGAATATAAAACATCAATTTGTAAATGCACCAGTGTGCAGGCATTTTTAGTGTTTTATACATAAGATAAGATACAGTAAGAACATGAACAAAGAAACAAAGTAAAACAAACTGACAAATACAATAAAACAAATATACAAATGAAATGAAATAAACAGTGCTGTCATTTTTCCATGAAGTTCTACTAACATTACTGTTCAGGTAAGTAATAGCCTACAAAAGAAATAGTACCTAGCCTATATTTTACTGAACATAGAGCTTACGTATTACTTCATACTAAGGTGATATATCTTTAGTGGAAGGCTGACAGGTACCCACCCTCTCTTTTCATTCCCATAGCCAGGCACTTCTGATAGCGGCAGTACTGGCAGCGATTGCGCTGTCGTTTATCGACCAGACACTCCTTGTTGTCCCTGCAGGTATAGCTCAGGTCCTTCCTGACTGTGCGCTTGAAGAAACCCTTACAGCCTTCGCAGCTGTACACGCCATAATGCTTCCCTGCACACACAAATCATCGCCACATTACCTCTGAGCTGCAAAGAAATGTCATTTTTCAAAACATTCACTGTAAACAACATCCCCTGTGTAATGGCCTACTAGGGTCAATGGCAAATATAAACGTTCACTATAAAGAAATGCAACAAAAGTCCAGTTTAATGCAAAAGTTTCATCTTTATGAAAAATGTCATTTGGTGTAAGTAGTGTTTTCCTTACACTTTGAATGCATATGAGTGTAAAGATCTTAACAATTATTTTCAAAAACATTATCAAATATATATTTAAGGTAAAAGGTAATAATTACAAATATTGTAAATTATTAATTGATAATTACAAATATTCAGCAATTTATCAATATAAGTTGTGTTAACCGGTTAAGCAGTTTGTTCAAATATATTTTTATTATTAAGAAATAAACATATAGATAATGCGAGATTCCTTAGTACAGTTTTCTTTTCAAGAAATTTCATTCTTTTAATGAGGCTTTTTTCTTTATTATGATGTCAGGACAGTTGTACTACCTTGACATATTTAACCTTATGCCTCCCAAAAAATATCTAAATGAATTTTGCTTCGGAAAATTAAAAACATGCTTTTTGCAGATGAGATGTATCTAAGTGAATATGAGTTGGATTCATAATGTACTTAATGACTGAATGAATGAATGATTGTTTAATGAATAAATAAATGAATGAAATGACTAGATCCAGGCAATAATGAGCATTATGTCATTGACCCTTAAATATCCATATAAAGTAGTGATGCACCACAATTTCAACCGAGACAGCAAACAAAACGAATTTTCGGGTTTGGCTGCAATTGCTTTGACAATGTCCTTTAATTAGTACATCTTCGGTGGCGCTTTATGTGTAAGCATCTATTTCATGCGCAATACAGATTAGGGCTGTCAAAATGGCTGAAAAACTAAATTCGAATTTTGTACTTAAATATTATCAAAATTCTAATTCAACGAATATTCGAAATTCGATTTTTTTTTTGACGGCCCTAATACAGATAATGTATTCCATCCTGTGTGGATGCAAGGGCTGGGTTGACAATAATGTTTTCTTGATCTTTTTATCATTTAGTCAACTTCATCATGATATTCAAACAATAAATGGCATTTCGACACTCTTTACTGTGGCATGACAGATGGCTGTAGCCGCCTCAGTTCAAGTGGCAGCATGAAATGATCATCTCCTGCTCTTTACTACTAGCTATAGCATGAAATAATCATGAATGAACATCATTAGGGGTGTTCATTCACTGGCTGTTATAAAACACCAACAACTAATTAGAAACATAATTATATCATACATAATATAAAAACTATTATAGCCTAATGTGCCCTTTATTTATTTTTTATACAATTATGTTATTATTTAGTAGGGATGCATGATATTATCGGACCAATATCGGAATCGGATGATAATGGCTTTAAATGTAAATATCGGCATCGGCCCGATATGAAAAATTATGCCTATATGTCTTGCTGATAAGAGGAATACATTAACTCACGTGTGCTCCGGGTGTGCTAGCGATTAGATCACGTCAGCAGTGTGGCTCATTCTTGAAGCAAAGTTTTGCCTGAATGATGATTAGATTCACTGTTTTGGATCGCTGCATTTAAACTGAGAATCCACACGCGTTCGGTGTGTGATAGAGTCAACAGTAATAGCACCTACAGCAGCAGCGGCGGCAGCCTCCCCGGGGTCCTAATGCCCACTCAGTAAAGGGGTTTTAATTCCGTAGGGGGCGCTGTTGGCCTACTTCTAATAAAATGAAAGCAAAATACACAGATAATATTTAGACTGTGTTTCCGATTAAATAAAGCAGTAATTGATGCCATAAAACCATGAGTATGTTTTGATTTAAAGTTCAGAAGCTATAGCTCAAACAAAAAAAACACAAGCTTGTCACTTAAATTAAATAATTTTATATAACTGATTTATTTATTAATGTGTAATATGTTATATTTTTAAACAAATTATGAGCTCTAAAAGATTTTCAGAATGTTTACAACTCTTGCTTTAGACCATTTACAAATGTTAAAACTTAAAATAAAATGTTAAGTTTACCACTGCATCTTTCTGAAAAAAAAAAATGCAGCGATTGAATATAGTTTATTTATAGTTATTTTCAAATCTTCAATGTACTGTCATTATAAAATAACTTCATTGTTGTTTATTTAATGGAACAAATAAGTTCTTGTTAAAAACTAACCAAAATTAAAAAATAATTTGCTTATAATTTCTGCACAGGAGAGAATTGGTGTCATTTCCAAACAAAAGGAAATATATCGATATTGGAATCGGCTATCGGCCAAAATGAGTTGGAAAATATCGGCATATCGGATATCGGCAAAAATCCAATATTGTGCATCCCTATTATTTAGTGTTGATTATTATATCTAAAAATAAGATAGCAATTGAATTTAATAGTTGTTCATTTTAACCTTTAATATTAAATATCTAAAAGTCAACAAAAGCTTTACAGGGGACCCTGTCAATAATGTATAGTTTACAGCTTTAAATGAGAGAGATTTTTTTTTTTTTAAGAATAACTGACATGTACTATTCCTGATATATAACCGAACTGATATCAAACTGAATCAAATTGAGAGCCCTGGTGAACAAACGTCTTTGTGACTGAAAATTATGCTAGAATAAATTTACATTTAATTAAGATCTTTACACTTACATTTTATTTAAAAACCAAAACAGTCCAGATTTTTCCGCTAAATGAAAACTTGGGTGCAAAAAAAGAACTGGGTGCATCACTAATAATCAATCTGAAAGCTCTATGTTCTAGTACACACCCGAGGAACGGTCCCCACAAATGGCGCACATGCGTTTCTGGGACAGCATTGGCCCAGAGCCACTGACAGACTTCAAGCCAAAAGGGGGTTTCACATCATCAGAGCTGCTGACAGCATGTAACCCAGACACAGACATTGAGGAGTTTATCTGCATGAGGTAAATAGACAAGGAGTGATGAGAAAACCAAAGTCATCAGCACAGTAAAAGACAATACATCAATACAGCCCTATTATCATATGGATAAGTCCAGAAGTACTTGAACATGCGGCTCACCCGAGAGTTGCTGATGGGTCCATAGCCGACGGATGGCGTGCCGGGAACGCCGGGAGAGCCGATGGACGAGCTGACGACTGACAGTGGCGAATCTACGGAGCTGACAGGGCTACTGACGGCAGAAGTGGAGGGCGGTATGGAGTTCATAGATGCACACTAGACTGGCCAATAGAGAGGAGACTGTTGATCGTTGATAATCTACTGAAAGAGAGTGGACACAAAGAGGGTTTTAGACACGATACACTGAGTGCAATGAAAGATTTCTGTAATATTCCTGGATATGTCATTAAAGTCCCAAGATGGTCATTTCAGTGAAGAATGGAAAAGAAAGCAAAGCTGGTGCCATACTCACAATATCCACCTTTTCAAATGTGTTTCCTCTTGAGTATCTCAGAAAATATGGAAAAATATTGCGATGTGTACATTAGGAAAGAAAATTAGTCGTTTTGTCTGCTGTTTACTGCTCTATTAATCCTGCTGCAGATTAGGCAGATGTCTAAGGCTGTGTATCAAAAACTAAGAAATTGCCTACATAGACAGCATATTGTGGAATCACGAGAGTGTTCAAACGTTTTAATAACAGTCTATTATGACCAACAATGCAGTCTAGATAGGTAGCTCACTATGTTCGAAACTTCGAACACGCCCATATCGCCCAAAATGATGCCTTGGTAGGGAGCTCACTAGGTTTTGGGGCGCACCCCAAATCTGTTCCTCATAATCACCCCCACCAAAACTGACACTATCAGCGCTAATGTTTGCCAACTCCATATGCAATTGATAATATATGACTAAAACGGGAAAATCTGTGCTATAAACGCATCTTAACTCGATAACGAGCGTTATTTTGATGCTCCTGACAACGTTTGGATTATTTATTATTTAGCACGCAGCGCAGAGCCCAGCTAACATGCTAATGGCGGCTAACGGACTGTTTATGACTAAAAGAAAACCATTTGGTCCACCCCTTTCACTCTTAATACCCTGTTTAAAATGCACAAACGAATCTATTTAAGTATAATTATTATTTTGTGCAGCATACAAACACTTGTATTCTAAAACACAAATGGCGAGACGAAATAATAGGCCAACCCGTGTTAGCTTAGCTTAGCCTAGCTCGTCCAAGTGTTTGTTTGTTTTTCCGTCATTTTTACAGAAGTTTGCAGAGTTTATATGAGCATATCGACTCCAGTCTCACCCATCAAACGCCGAATCCTCCGACAGCAACGATTCGTGTCCTTTAAAGCATCGTTTCATCTATATTTTACAGTTTACGCCATAAATGTTTGCATCCAGACAAATACCTTGTTAGTCAAGCCTCCTAGTGGACACTAAGAGTCTGTTCACATAAGAAATATATGCAAGCAAATAAATAAATAAACAAATAATTAAATAAATATACACGCAGAAAGTACTACATGTTCTTTTGGTTATTAAAAGGTGTCATTTGGTCTGAAAGCTTTGGAATAATAACATAATTATTAGGCCTATTTAAGATTATAAACAAATAAAGCTGGCTGCCTTTTTTCTCTTTAATTATTATTTAATTAATGCATGATAGAAAGATATACTTCATACAGTGCAAAGGAGAAAATTCACATAAAGTCAAGTTAGCTCTCTATGGGACATTGTCATATGGCGCTAAGAAAATTGCATTTAAAATACAGTAATGTTCAGCCAATAAAATGTAATTTTAGTAATGTCACATGACATCCCCTTTAACCAGTAAAATTAAAATCTATTTGCCATATGCTTCACATTTTTGGCAACAAGACAGGAAAGGAGACATTAGCACATGTTAGCTCATATATTCTCAAGGCACCACCAAGGCTACATATAAATTATTTACATATAAATTATGGTTTCCTATATATATAGGCCTATATAAAGGATAAGAAAATATATAAGAATATATATATATATATATTATCTTTAGATAGATAGATAGATAGATAGATAGATAGATAGATAAAACCAAAACAGGAGTCTTGCTGATTTTCACTTGTGCTATGATAATTGATTTGGTTTTCCAAGATGAAACACAACATTGAAGATGTTTAATGCTTTTGAAACACTTTCAAGGCAGTGAAATCGCATCTAAATTTGTGTTAAGTTTTTAGACATTTTCACACAAATCAAATATAGCAGCACAGGAGGATATGGAATTTTAATAAAGATATTTAATGAAACAGTAAGACCTTTTCACTTCTTTTCAGATAGTGAACATGCATTTGAATTTGTGTGAAGTTTCAGACAATTTGCCAAAAATAATTTACTATAATGGGACAAAGTCAGCTGAAAAGAAAAAGGTTGAAGATCAAAACACATATTTTGTCCTAAATACATGTAAAATATAAAGTCAATTATTTGTTTCAAGCTGTGAATTCACAATTCGTCCCATAAAAGGTTAAGTGAAAAATTCTACATAAATATATGTTCCTGTTATATATATATATATACTTATAAAACACATATTTTATTGGTTTCCACATTTTAGCAAATTTCTCATAAGTTTAAATTTAAAGTATTTTGCCGTTTCTGGGAACCCAATAATGTTTTGCCCTATTGTTTGGCTGAATATTCACACATTTTGTTCAATCCTAGACAGAAACGGGGTCATCTGAGGTGATGTGGTGAACGTGGCACCTTTTCTTATGAAAAAAAAAGTGATATATCTATGTAGCCTGATATATCACAGATATACCCCCCCCCAGGTGTGACATTGCATTCAGTCTGATCTGCAACGTGACCTGTTCACCCTCATTCCCACACAGAATGCATGCCCACATGATCGTTTTTCAACTGTCACAGCAACTTCATAATTATCTTTGAAAATATGTACTCAACATTCAATACTGTAAGTAGCAGCTTCATTCTAATCTAATGAAATATGTTGCAGTATATTGTGGGAGTACATGACGACATTATTTCTCAAGGGTAGAGTAGATAACAGGCTAAACAACATTCTTAAAACACAGACTGCTTTTAAAACAGTCAGACTCCAATCACACAACCAAGGAGTACGAACGTTTTAAGCTGATTATATTTATTTGTTAGCTATTATATTTCTACATTCCAGATTGAAATATCCTGTCAAATGTAAAAGTGTTATGCTTTCATTGGGATTTTAGAGTTTACTTTTCTTGAGTTGAGAACTATGAAAATTACATGCCATGTCAACTTGTGATTCTGATTTGATGGTGTCAGATTGTGTTTAAAAGGAGGAAAAGAAGGCTGTATGGACCATGTGTTACTCACACACTGAGCTGAGTGTTGCTCCTGAAATTACAACATCATGGTTTACTTTCTGCTTGTTGTCTTTGGTAAGTGTTTAAGCAAAACATGGATTTATATTTTATGATTTTGACCTGTTAAAAAGAATGACACAAATTAGTTATTTATTCTTTCTGCTGTAAAGTGAGCTTTTCAAAAACAATTTTCCACATGTAGCCTGGATGTTTTCAAACGTTTGTAGTGCTTGGCATACCATGAATTACTGTGTGGTACATGTGCTGGTAAATTTCTTCGTAAAAGCATTAGTTTTTTTTTTCAGGACTTTTGTCCTTTACATCAAGCCAAATATCTCACCAGTATCACTTCATAAATATCAGAAAGAACTGGACTGAGGCTCAGAGATTCTGCCGTGAGATGTACACTGACCTGGCGACTGTGAATAATGAAGATGAGAAGAACAGCTTGTTCAAAACCATAACTGATAATTCATATGATGTGTATACTGGACTTTATAGAGGTGAAGTGTTCAGATGGCATTGGACCCTGCCAGACAGTGTGTACAATGAAAAGACATTCCAAAACTGGGAAAAAAATCAACCAGATAAAAATAATAATGAGGGCTGTGCTGCAATGGACAACAATGGGAACTGGTTTAGTGATAGCTGTGATACACAAAGGCAATTTGTCTGCTTTAATGGTAAGATGTTTTTATTGTACTATTGTCTGTTCATTGTATTGTGACTATACATAGTTTACAGTATTACCTTCATTTAATATAAGTTACAATAGTGCTCCAGTTTCATAAACGTATTTTCATAAACACATTAGTGGCAATAAGAATCTTTTTCTTGTCATTTGTCTGTTACAGCCACTAAAACGTATATCCTGATTGAGCAGAACAAATCCTGGAGGGAGGCCCAAGAATTTTGCAGAACTTTTCACACAGATCTAGTGAATGTCAGAACCTCCTCAGAAAATCAAGTTGTCAAGAACACTGCAAAAAACGATGTATGGATTGGACTATTTAACGACCCTTGGTCGTGGTCGGATCAGAGTAACTCTTCTTTCCGTTTCTGGAATTCAAGTCAGTTAAGTAACAACAGAAGAGAGCGGGACTGTGTTACAGTGATGGTGAACCACACAGGGAAATGGAATGACGTTCAATGTAACACCACTCAGCCCTTTATCTGTCACGGTGGTGCGTTCGTCTTTTTCTCTTTGTCTTTAAAACTGCTCAGAAATGAGACAGAATAATTCAGTTTCCTTCATCGCTGTTTAATATGCATCTAATCTGACTCCTTTACAGATCTGAAATCTCATTCAACTACTAAACCAGGTATATTGCCAACACCAACATTAAATAGTTCACAAAAAAAAAAAACTGTCATCATTTACTCACCCTCATTTGGTTCCAAATAGGGATGCACAATTTGGGGACGAAATTTAACTGCATTTTTATAGCACATATATTTTATTTAATTATTTATTTAAGTCTGTTTGTACTTCTTTCTCCTGCAGAGCAATAAGAGAAGGTATTTTGAATAATGTTGAGAAACAGCATAGAACCCCATGAACTGACTGACAAAAAAAAAAAAAAAAACTTTTTCAAACTGTCTTCTTTTAAGCTCCACAGAAGAAAGAATGCATAAAGTTTGACATGAGGGTGACAGAACTTTCATATTTGGGTGGAGTATCATTTAAAAATGCAGTCAAAATCATACTATCCTTTGAACCTTTTAACACATGAAAAATAGTTAAAAAAATAACTATGCAATTTATTACCTGAAATGTTCTCACTGATACAGCTACTACTGATACTGAGGGGGGAAATAGAAGCACACAACCTACACAAATACTCACTACAGGTGCAGAGCAAGGTAAGACACTCTGAATATTTTTGAACCTGTGTTTACTACAACAGTTAGTTCCGCTCCTTGAATTTGATTGGCTGAGCAAAGACTTTTCAGTGTTTGTGTGCATGTTCCAGACAAAACTCTCATAATCTGTATATTATTAGTGGGGATTTTTCAGTTATAATTTCTGCAGATAATGACAGCAACACATCACCATCTTTATAAGCGAATCATTGATTGATTCGTTAAAAAAACACAGATTCATTCAGGAACCAAACACCACTGCTTCGTTGCTCTGAGACATGCTTGGCCTTTGTTGGCGAACTCTTTTGTTGGCAGAGCAAAAATAGACAAAGTGGCAAAAAAACTGGCAGAAACGTTAATATTACCTTCTTTATCATTTAACTGTTGTATTACAAGAACCGTACAATTGCTTGTGTGATATTGCTATATTATATATTAGTAGGCTTGCACCCTTTATTATAAAGAATAATTGAACTCTTATGCTTGCTGCCCTAAAAGGCACATTTTCAAGGTTCAATAAATAGTACATATAAAACTAGTTTATTATATTTAAATGTATGCTATCATTTATCAAGTCAAGTCACCTTTTATTAAAATAGAACTTAATATAATACAGATTGTGTCAAAGCAGCTTCACAGTAATAAACAGGAAAATAACATGTTTTGTTTTAAAGTTGCATAATGCAGTCAATGTAGTTGAATCGATAATATTTCTAAATTAATTGTCTATTATACCCTTATTATACCCTTTTCCTTATTGTCACCCTTACAACTCATAATGCCTATTTTTGCCAAATCACCCCAAAGATAACCTGATTCTGGTCCGTGAGAACCTGACGTGGACTGAAGCTGTGACTTACTGCAGAAAGCACCACGTGGACCTGGTCTCCATTCACAGTGAGGAGCTTCAGAACAGGACAGCAAGAAAAGCCATCCAGGCCTCCACTTCTCATGTATGGCTGGGTCTCCGTTACACCTGCACCTTCAACTTCTGGTTCTGGATAAAGAACAGAGAAGCAGGCTGCTACCAGAACTGGGCGTCTGCATTATTTCTCATATGGTCTATGTAAAGAACAGAGAAGCAGGCTGCTACCAAAACTGGGCGCCTGGTCATGGGCCACATGGTTATGAGGAGTGTGGGCTGTCAGGAGCTATGGAGTCCACTGGAGGGCACCGTTGGGTCAGGAGGCCAGAGAGTGAAAGACTCAATTTTATCTGCCAAATATGTACTAATGCATTTTAAAGGCAGGGTCGGTAATGTGGTTCCAAAACATTTTTTGTTATGTTGGTTGAAAGTCTCTTCACATCCCGATAGCAACCACTAAGTTAAGTGGTCTAAATTTATTTATATGTAGTTTGTGGAAGGCGTAGGTCCATAAAATGTTCGTCCAATCAAAATGTTCGGTCTGAACATCACAATAGGCTGCCCTGCCTGCCTGTCAAAATATGTATTTGCATACCTCTGTGCACCCTGTTTGCGCAGACATGATATGTCATCAGCGCGTTTCAGTGAGAAAGAAAGGCGCTATTATTGTAATATTATGGTTTGTACTGTAATGTTTTCTCACCGGTGAATGAGATAAGGTAATATGACAGAGTTGCATTCAATCCTCCACCAATGCCGTCTCTCATGGTGTCGCAGGTTAGTCTCTGCTCTGATGGAGCGCGTCCATGGCTGCATCCGAAAACTCTAAAATGCTGCCTTTGGAGGCAGCATTCCAAGGCAGGAAGGCATCAAGGCACGTCCGAATCCAAATTCTGCTTTACTTCCTGTCTCCGGAGGTACAATCTTCTGATCAAATTTTGAAGGCAGCATAGATGTATCCTTCGCTGCCTTTTATATCCCACAATCCTGTGCGTTCCATTCCGTGACGGTTGAGCTAAAAAATAAAGATGGCGTTTGAAAGTTGCGTTTGGTGGTCAGTTTGTGTGTAAATGTATATTTCTGACTAACTTTTTGCACTTTTGATGTTATTTCTAGCGAGAAATAAGTATTATAGTAATTAAATATTTGTTTAGTTATTACAAAAACTCATTCTATTTTGTTGTATATCATTAAACCGTTAAACTGCCACAGAAGCATGTCCAAAATCAGTTTCATGAGGTGCCTTCGAGCAAAAACGCTGCCTGCAAAGTCATTGCCTCATACGGCAACGAGGCAGAAAGTCAGCTGCCTAAGTTTTCGGATGCAGCCATGTGTTTTGGAGGAGGCGTGGCTTTGCAGAGTGATTATGCAGGGAGGGTGGGGATCTTGCTTTCAAAGCTAACTTGCTATTTCTAGCCTTTCCGAAATCGCCTACCCTACCTTTAAAGAACGATGGAAAACCATGAAGATGCAGTCAGAGAGAAACTGCTTGTCGTGCACTTTTATTTGATCCTACACATTTTAAAGGATAATGTGAGATTTACATGTTATGCAAACATGATATCCAACATAAACTGTAAGCATCAAAACACAATGTTACATTGTCACATTATGTCTCATCTGGTCTATGAATTCATGTATTTTTTTTTTCTTCTGTGTTTGACTTTAATTTAAAATGTGTCAACAGGAAAGTTTGGCCATGTGAAGAAAATGCACAATAGTGATTTAATTTCATAAGATAATGTAATAAGAACTTTTTATTATAATCGTTGAGTAGTACCAGCAAATATGTGATCTGTATCTGAACACATTTCTGGTTAAGGTTCTTTTACCCTGTAATTGTTATATGCTTATTCTGAACATGGCTGTAATGTTTGTAATAATACAAATACATTTGGCATATTGTAATATGAATCATACTTTTAAAAATTGTAATGTTATAATGAAATTACAATATTGTACAAATACAACTTAAATATAATATTTGTTCAAGAAGTTTGTTGCACAACATAATGTTAATTATTATTCTTCACATTTTTGTTTTTTATTGATTTTAATTAATAGGCTATACAACAATGACAACCACACAAACATATACAGCATTCTTCTTAATGAAATTACGGTATTTAAATGTAAATTTAAGTTAAAACCATGAAACCTAAAATGTTGCTACCGTATTTTTTACGGTGAATTTCTGGCAACCACAACTGCCGTTTTTTTATTTTATTTTGTAATTTAATTTTATCTATGTAAGTCCAATGAAGGTCCCTCATGATTGACCAGCAGTTTAGGAGTTTCAAGCAAAAGAGTTGGGTTCCCAAGAGCAGGGGAGTGGCTTTAGACACAACAATGGTTGTGGGAGGGAACATTTCTAAAACTCTTGCTGCGTCTCAATGTGCCTACTTATACTACGCCCTTAAAGTATGTACTCTTTTGGTTAAGAAAAAGTACACACTTTTGAGTGTGTAGTAGAAGAGTAGGCAAGCTTTGGGACATACTATCACGTCACATATACTCTTTTCAACATACTATGCTTTGGGACACACTCCCCTTGTCCAAATACCCACACTTGCGGTCTTGGTCACTTGAGAGCGCGTGGATTGCGGGAAGTATATGCGCAAGACTGTCCAAGGTCTTTAAAACGCCAGAGCGCAGTGCCCTTAATGCACACTAAACCCACACTATCTCGAATACCGCTCCGGTATTGCATCATGTTCTGGAAATAAATCGTGAGACTTTTTGCCGAGATCTCGCGAGAAGTCACGGAAACCTTTCCAATGCAAGTTAAATAGCAAGTGCGGGTATTTAGACAAGGCAACTTATTCTAATCTCACATACTATTTAGGATGGATAGTATGAACATTGAGACGCAGGGTCTAAGATTTCTAGACCACAAAAAACTGATGCATTTATTTATTTCACCATTCCGCATTAAACGATCTTGTGACTTGATGAAATCGCTCTCACTTTTAAACAGGGTAAGGCAATTGCATTTAGGATCATTTGGTCATTAATTATTTCATTAAACACGCTATGGATGGTAGTCATACATATTTTACTTTATTCCTATCTAAATTAAATTGTGCAGTCCTTATGTTAACAAATTTGTGGAAACCATATCTATAGCTAAAACATTTGCAATAATGATTTTTGAAAGGATGTAAAATTCACTGAAATAGAAGATGAGGAGTTTCGTATTTGTGCTGATTGAGTTGGTATGTTTCAGCATACACTGGTACATGTTTAAAACTATAAATTCTCTGACCACAGATTACCAGCCGTTTATGAGATATGCACTGAATTTATGGAATCATGAGTTGCTGTACTAGTCCTCTGGTACTCCTCATTTATGGGTCACACTCAAAATTACACTCAAAAGTGACCAAATACCTTGAGTGTACCATTTTCCTTTCACTGAAACAAATGTACAATATTTTAGTATTTCTTCTTTAACATTTTGTATTTTGAGGTGATTTCATGTTACTAAAAATATTCACCTCTAAATTAAATCAATAAAAATTGATAGAAAAAGAAACACATTTTTAATTATTTTTTCCATACAGTATATAAGTTAAAATTAGAGCAAAATAATTTAAAATTCAGTGGATGGAGGCAGATTGGTGTCTGTAAAGTGCAAGTAATCACTTTAAATTGTACTTGAAGTACAAATACCACAAAATAATACTTTAGTACAGTAATCCAGTAACATTACTTAAGTATTTTATACCTCTGTTACTATGTCAGACAGCTCTTAAAATTATTATGCGCCATGATATGTGATCTCACTGTCAAAAGATTTATTAATAGTCTTTTTTGTGTTTGTGTGTAACAGGAAAAATTAACCATTTTCACACACACACAAGTGAGTTTTTTTAATGTATCTGTGTAACCTGCACATATTATTATAAGATATTGGTATTACAAGTAAATAATGTGAAAGCATTTTTAATATTTATTTAAAAGGAAGATGACAACAAGTATTCCATTGTGCTGTAAATTGTGTTTTAATATCTTAGTTCACCCCAAAATGAACATTTCCTGATTATTTGCTCATCCCCAGGCCATCCTAGATTCATATGACTTTCTTTCTTCAGCTGAAGAGAAGTTAAGGTTATTCTCTAGCAAAACGTTTTGTCATTTTCAAAAAATAAATAATGATATGCTTTTTACAAATGCTCGCCTTGGTCCAACTCTGTGAAGCAACCTTCTCAAAGTGCATTTTTTTCTCAGCATCTTGGGTGGCCTGGGGCTAAGTGAATAATCAGAAAAAAAATAATTTTTGGGTGAACTATTCCTTTCATATTTTTGCCTCCCCTTACATTAGTACCTGTGGTGTGAAGGATGTACAATCTATGGAGGCCGTTTCTAGGCCTCTAAATGAGGGAATTGTCTCTAAATATCTGTAACATATGCGAGTCCCTCAAGAAAGCACATATCAGTCCCAACACTGACACATGCTCCAATTACAATCAAATTAGGAAGCATATAGAGGATGCTGAACAGTGCCTGAAAACATCAGAGACAATGATTTAACAAAAGCTTGGATATTTAGATGAAAAGCATGGAGCAGCTTATTAGAGAGAAACTAAATGTTAAGCTGCAGAAAAAAGAGAAAAGCCTGGCCATGGATAATTTGCACATAAAGAAGAAGTCTGCTGAGGAATCATTAGAGCATTCCAAAGCAGCTTTGGAGCAGGCTGAAAGAAGTGTACACTGTAAAAAAAATTCCGTAAAATTTACGGTAAAAAAACGGCAGCTGTGGTTGCCGGAATTTTACCGTAAAAAATACGGTAGCAACGTTTTAGGTTTTAACTTAAGTTTATAGTTAAATACCGTAATTTCATTAACTGATATAATGTTAATATACCAACCTATTGAAGTACTGAATCAGCAAATTATGCCATAAGAGCACATCAAGACAGAATGAACAGATGTAATGAGCAACTACAGGGGCGATAATGCTTTGGATGGATCGCTGGTGAGTATTACACTACTCTTACCATCATCCTGAATTGTAACAATTTGTGAAGTTATGCATTTATAAATTTGTGCCTGATGTGTGTTCAAGAGATTTCTGTTCCCCACTATGTCCAATAATGATTAGTGAGGGACAGCGGGGATTTGAAGAAGCTTCAAATGCCTTGAGAGATGCTGAATGGGAGAAACAAAACTGTGAGTCTCAAGTGAGGAACTGGACTGCAAAAGTGTTTCATTATGAGGGAATAATCTCTAGGACACAGAATGAAATTGAGCAAACCAATGAGGCACTGAAGAGGACTGAGAGGAAGATTGAAGAGGTTCAAAATCATCAGGTGATATTCAGGAAGTGGTCAGGAGAGCTGTGAACCTTCTGAGTGTTCTTAGTGGAAGAGTCACTGTACTGGAGAGACAAACACAACGTTTCATCCTCTGGCAGCCCGTGGTAAAGGTCATGGAAGATGTGATGAAGGCAATAGTAAATTTAGCTGAGAATCAGTTTCTCTTTAGTGATGGTGCACCAGGCCCTATAAATACTTTGAAGCAGAATGTTGGAGGATTACTGGATTTATGCAACTCACCCAGTAATTCTGAATATGACAGCTATTAGTGATCATCAGAGTTGGGACTGGTAGGACTTATTTACAGCATTACCAGCAAATGTGTCACATTACTATTTAATAATATACAGTGGGTACGGAAAGTATTCAGACCCCCTTAAATTTTTCACTCTTTGTTATATTGCAGCCATTTGCTAAAATCATTTAAGTAAATTTTTTTTCCTCATTAATGTACATACAGCACCCCATATTGACAGAAAAACACAGAATTGTTGACATCTTTGCAGATTTATTAAAAAAGAAAAACTGAAAAATGCTCAGTATTTAGTAGAAGCACCCTCTTGATCTAATACAGCCATGAGTCTTTTTGGGAAAGATGCAACAAGTTTTTCACACATGGATTTGGGGATCCTCTGCCATTCCTCCTTGCAAATCCTCTCCAGTTCTGTCAGGTTGGACGGTAAACGTTGGTGGACAGCCATTTTTAGGTCTCTCCAGAGATGCTCAATTGGGTTTAAGTCAGGGATCTGGCTGGGCCATTCAAGAACAGTCACAGAGTTGTTGGGAAGCCACTCCTTCGTTATTTTAGCTGTGTGCTTAGGGTCATTGTCTTGTTGGAAGGTAAACCTTAGTTCCAGTCTGAGGTCCTGAGCACTCTGGAGAAGGTTTTCGCCCAGGATATCCCTGTACTTGGCCGCATTCATCTTTCCCTCGATTGCAACCAGTCGTCCTGTCCCTGCAGCTGAAAAACACCCCCACAGCATGATGCTGCCACCACCATGCTTCACTGTTGGGACTGTATTGGACAGGTGCCTGGTTTTCTCCACACATACCGCTTAGAATTAAGGCCAAAAAGTTCTATCTTGGTCTCATCAGACCAGAGAATCTTATTTCTCACCATCTTGGAGTCCTTCAGGTGTTTTTTTAGCAAACTCCATGCGGGCTTTCATGTGTCTTTTCTGTCAATATGGGGTGCTGTGTGTACATTGAGGAAAAATTAACTTAAATGATTTTAGCAAATGGCTGCAATATAACAAAGAGTGAAAAATTTAAGGGGGTCTGAATACTTTCCGTACCCACTGTATGTTGTGCAATAGTGTGTATTGTCCAAAAAGTATCATTTTTTTTTTCCTTTGGTTTTCAGGTTTTTACCTGAAAATAAACTTGAATTGTCATGTCTATTATGGCTGCCATGTTTCTTATACTGATATAATGCATTTTAATGAGTAAAGGACATGAATAATTAAAAAAATTATATTGTATGTTACTACGTAAATGAAAATAATCATATGTTCTTTTATGGCTTTAAGTTTCAATAAATAGACTTGAAATGTAATGACTTGTGACTGCTTTGTATGATGATATAATGTTTTTTTTTTTTTTAATGAACAGAATAAAACCTATTCTTAAATTGTGGCTTTGTGCACTGCAGTGACCAGCAATTGGCGCTCTTTTTTTCCTGCTTAGTAAAGCACATTCTGCAAACATAGCGAGATAGCAACAAACATGTCATCTATTTTAAACACTATCAGCAGAAGCATCAAAATCACTTTTCTTGAGCAATATGCATTGACAAGACGAGCAAACTAATCCACGAGAAACTGTGCAATGTAAGCTGTAACTGACTGTCGTAAAATTGTGACTCCTAACCACTAAGGTTGCCATTATGCGATTGGCTGAGGTGCCTCATGTGATCCAAGTTAGCTGTTGTCACACTGCTGCTACTGTGCGGGAACAAAGGAGCACGGAGACGTAGGTGAATTCCAATAGAACAGTCTTTATTAATCCAAACACAGGGCAGGCAGGACCACACGTCGCACATAGACGTTTAACACCGGACAGGGAACCAAGGGAAGACAACACTTTAAATACACAACTAAATGAGGTAATTAACGAGACACCTGAAATCAAGGAGACAATCAGACACGGTAGAAACTGGGTCACGGTGAGCACATGGGGAGCAAAACAGGAACACTAGGACAGTCCATGGGCGTGACACTGTTATGCTCTTTCCAATAGTAAAGGCCTGTTCACACCAAAAGCAATAACTATAACTATATAGATATAGTTTTAAAAATATTTTTACATTTAAGAGAACAGCGGAAATCACACTACGACTATAACGATATAGAGGAACAATATTTTTGGGATCACTTCCAGAATTATTTTATCCATAGACTGTAAATAAAAAATAAAAATAATAAACAATTCCTAATTCCTTCTGCTGTGGAATAATGAAGCCAAAATGTCCTAGATATGGCAGCTCTCATCGTGAGCCAGAGTATGTGAAGTAGTGATCATGAGCTGGAGCCACAAGGTGTCTTCGACTTGAAGCAGCATTGCACAGACTGATCAGTGTATGACATCAAATTTCCGCGAGAGCAGATGGCTCTGTATGCTTTCAAATAGCTCTTGTGGTACTTTGATGTCATACACTAATCAGTCTGTGCAGCGTTGCTTCAAGTCGAACACACCTACAGTATCAACATCCCCAAGCCCATTGTGGCCTTTTTATTATGGCAGGACAGTATTTAGACAGGAAGCGAAGTGGGAGAGAGAGAGAAGGGGGCGGTGTCGGGAAAGGTCCACAAGCCGGGCCTCAACCTTGGGACGTCCGAAGCGCAAATGTGCTGTATGTCGGTGTGCTGCCCACTAGGCTATTGGCGCTGACAATGCAGGTGTTTTGTAGTTGGATGTAAAAGTGAACATAAGAGTCTTCATTTTCTTCCAACATAAGAGTCACTGAGGAGGCAGTGGATTAGTTTTGTTTTTGATGGTAATGCACCAAAAACAGAAGAGAGGGGTGGGGTGAGCAGTAGCTCATTATCATTTAAAGAGACATGTACTGAAACGGCTCGCTGTGAACAGAGCTGTTTTTGGCAAGGTATAAAGGGGGTTGTTTTACATGACCATTGAAGAATTTGGTAACACTTTATTTTGATAGACCCTTTTAATC
>NW_015633151.1:1318109-1327310 GCF_001515625.1 Sinocyclocheilus rhinocerous
TTATTATGGCAGGACAGTATTTAGACAGGAAGCGAAGTGGGAGAGAGAGAGAAGGGGGCGGTGTCGGGAAAGGTCCACAAGCCGGGCCTCAACCTTGGGACGTCCGAAGCGCAAATGTGCTGTATGTCGGTGTGCTGCCCACTAGGCTATTGGCGCTGACAATGCAGGTGTTTTGTAGTTGGATGTAAAAGTGAACATAAGAGTCTTCATTTTCTTCCAACATAAGAGTCACTGAGGAGGCAGTGGATTAGTTTTGTTTTTGATGGTAATGCACCAAAAACAGAAGAGAGGGGTGGGGTGAGCAGTAGCTCATTATCATTTAAAGAGACATGTACTGAAACGGCTCGCTGTGAACAGAGCTGTTTTTGGCAAGGTATAAAGGGTGTTGTTTTACATGACCATTGAAGAATTTTAAGTAAGTATTTTGCAGACATTTCATGAAGACTCTAAAGAATCATACCAACTGTGGAAAATGAGCATCCGATGTCCTCTTTAATATGCTTCCTCACATTTGATGGCAAAGAAATTTTGAACCCAGAAATTTACCTGATGAAAGCTATAACCGAAGCTGAAATGGATGTGCTTGATGCGTGAAAACAAACCTCATTGGTGTGCATATTTGAGCGTCCATGTGCCAAATTTAATGTGTATAATATATAATTAAAATGCAAAAATGTAACGAGTACTTTTCAAGTTGAAATAAAATTGTAAGGAGTAAAAAGTACTGTTTTTCTTCTGAAATGTTATCAAGTAAAAGTACAAGTAGCCACTTTAAATTGTACTTGAATGAAGTACAAATACTATCACAGCATCATAACAAAATGACAGAAACCATCTTTGGAAAACATTTATTTGAAGTGTAATTGGATTTTTTTTTTTAGTTTGGCTAACTTTCCATTCATTTACATGGAAAGGGAATAATGACCTATACTGCAGGGGCCGATTGTTTTGGTTTCACTTTTAAGGACATACAGAGCACACTTGTAGTTAACTAAGCCTACCCCTAACTGTTGTCAAATTCTTTCCTCTGTTTTCCCAAGTTTGTTCTGGGAAACAAGCCTCAATATAATATCACAAAAGATATTTTCTGCTGTCATCAGCTGAGGAATGTGTTTGCCTGTGTAAAGAGTGTAAAGTGGTCCATGATGTACCTCTTTGCATTGTGTCCTGAGCAGATACAATTTACAAAGGTTCATTAAATATTGCAAAAAAAAAATGGCAGAGTGGACCACACTGCCTACTCTCAAACTTGAAGGAATAGTTCACCCAAAATTTAAAAATCATTTGAATAAATAATATTTTTTTGAATTAAATGATAAATTAATTAAAATGTATTTGAATAAATAATTTATTCAAATGTATTTTGTTTGAATAAAATGTCCCAGAGTAACTTTGCAACTGCAGTACATGTCAACTAAATCTCACTGGAGTGTTAATAGACTGTTTGGTTAGGGCTAAGGTTAGTAGAATAACATGTGACATGTACTTGCGAAGTTACTTAGTCAGTAAAATGTCTTTTGGGGGACCATCAAAATAAAATGTTAGCAGATATTAAGCAGACAGTCTACTACTACTCGTATTACTGGAAGTTTACATGTAGTTGCAAATGAACAACATGTGTAAAGGAGACCATTAAAATATAGTGCTATCTAATGTTCTGGCAAAGTTCACTCAAAGTTACAAGCAAACATTCTTTCAGTAATGTTAATAAAATATTTGTTGTGAGTTATCTAGTCTGTTATAACATTCTGTTGTTTCAGAACATAGAAAATAACATTAATGTTTGCAATATGATAAAATGAATTGAAACCTGATTCTGGTCTGTGAGAACCTGACGTGTACTGAAGCACCATGTGGACTTGGTCTCCATTCACAGTGAGGTGCTTCAGAACAGGACAGCGAGAAAAGCCATCCAGGCCTCCACTTCTCATGTATGGCTGGGTCTCCGTTACACCTGCACCTTCAACTTCTAGTTCTGGATAAAGAACAGAGAAGTGGGCTGCTACCAAAACTGGGCGCCTGGTCATGGGCCACATGGTTATGAGGAGTGTGGGCTGTCAGGAGCTATGGAGTCCACTGGAGGGCACCGTTGGGTCGGGAGGCCAGAGAGCGAAAGGCTCAATTTCATCTGCCAAATATGTACTGATGTGTTCTAACCACAAACGAGGAGAGACTGAAGGGTGCTTCTCAAATGGAAGGCTGCATCCTTCCTAGTTCAGTCCTTCAGAAGCTTGTAGGCTAGAGTCCTCCTCTGCATTAAACACTAGAATGAGACGGTCTAGTAGCCTAAGTGCACATGGCTACGTCACATATGTTCCCGCCCTCACCGTCAAAGCACGAAAATACTAATAAAACTTAGTTTTGAAAAAAAAAATACTTTGTATTAAAATTCTTTATATTATTTGGCTTTCTATTAATGCAATACAATGAAACACAGCCATCTACAGTCTCGCAGTGGCTTACGTTATTCAATATGCTGGTTTATTAACATTACATCAGTTAATGAAATACGTTTTTTTTATTGTGAATTTAAGCTAAGTCTGTAAAACCTAAAATGTTTCTACCATATTTTTAACGGTGAAGTTCTGGCAACCACAGCTGCCGGTATTTTACCGTAAATGTCACAGATTTTTTTTTACAGTGCAGTTTAGCGTTTAGTGAGTAATTTACTAGTAATTTATCTTGTGTGTTTTGCCCTTACTCACCCAAACTTTTCAACAAGGCTACTTTATGTGAATGCGAGTTTCTTAGCAAGTATTTGTGAATCAGAGGTGTTTTATATATGAGATGAGGACATGACTGCAGCCGGCAATGAGGCCCAAACCAGCACAGCCACTGCAAGAAGACTTCGGCTTTTAAATTTTTCTTAACATTATTTTATTTATCCATTATACTGAAGAGACCTTTTTAAAAGATACTGTTTTTGTTTGTTTGTTTTATAATTTTGAACTCAAGTATGGTTTTTAGGTACTCTTTACACCTCTGTATATAGGGTACAACGGGTAGCTAAAGGCTCACCTTAAGAAAAAATGTGCTATTTACTGCGCCTAAAATGTATAATTGCAGAAAAAATATATTCGTTGTATTGAACATTAATGGAGCAACATATTTTGTATGAAAATAAATCATTCAAGTTGTTTATTTTGTTTAAAAATCTTATAAATGTAAGATTATTTACAAAAGATAATTGTTTACACGGGGTAAAAGGCTCACCAGCATGGGGTAAAAGGCACATGATATTGATACAAATACTTCAGCTAAAATAATGTTTTTAAGTATTTTAAGTAAAGTTAATACTTGCTCAAAGCAATCACGAGATTCTGAAAGTATTGAAGGAGATCCAATAATAATTGAATATATATTTACAGTAGTAACAACAAATGATATTTTATTATATGATATGATTAATATCATGTTTTTAAATATGATGGTTTCATTCTAAACATGGTGATTATCTCTAATATGGACACCCAACATAATATATGATATTTACCATCTGAATCTAACCATGTCATGTCAAGAAATGGAAAAGTCAGCCATCTATTAATTATCATGTTAATTACTGTGCGCCTTTAGCCCCAACAGCAGGGGCGCTTTTTACCCCAAATACCATACTTTTACATATTTTTTTCGTTATTTAAAAACCGTTGCTTTAATTATCTTAATAATCATAAAGAATCATAAAGAAGACCTTTGTCTCAAAATATATGCATTAATTTTAGCGATTCTCATTTGCTACTTAAATCTACAACATTTTTTAAAAACATCAAATATTACATCAAGTAAGCACATAATCAACTTTGCACTGCTGCGCACGATCGCGTCAAGGATCAGACAAATATACACGTGCATCTTGAAAAGCCGATGTTTTGGAAAGTGCTACGCCACGTTTTTGTGCCATCTAGTGGTATAGATGAAAATAATATCAAAGGCGCCTTTTCCCCCGGGGCGGCTTTAGCCCCGTTGTACCCTATATATTTTTTCTGATTAGTGAGTGGCAGTTCATCCAGTCAGAGACCTACGACTATTTATTTAATATAATTAAACCAATATAAATATAATATCTTAATATCTTAATCTTAAATATAATATCTTCTAGACAAAGTCACACATCATAGTGGGAGTAAATCTCTCTTGAGATTGTGTCATCATGCAAATCGCCTAAAGACTACTGGTATGAGATCATGTATTTTTGGATTGATTTTTATTGTGAAAAGTGCTTTACAAATACGTTTATTATCACAGTTACATTCAGTTAGTTTCAATTTCATGGACTTTTAGTTTGTATTCAGTTCCTTTGTTTGATTTTCCCGCTTTCTTTGGTTGTCAAAGTTACTAATATGATTAGTTCTTGAGTTCAGCTGTGTCATTAATTTAACCTTGTAAGATTTGTGTGGATTATCTATTTAGGATTCTCTGCCTGTCCACAACACTGTGCGATTTATATTATTAATAATTGTTTTCAATTAATAATGGCCATTAAAAAAATATGGGCTTCTAGACCTAGACTTACTCTTTCCACTTTTAAAAATGTCTGATTATGCATTGTGTCATGTATACATATTTGAGTTTGCCTTGGCCATAAATAGCTGCAAAAGAGCAATTTTGTGAAGCTTCAAGAGTTATTGTTGAAAGAGAGAAACAGAAACATGTTTTTTAAATCATTATTAATATAATCAATTGAAATGCATTTTGTTGCACATAGATTCAGAAATAAAATAAAAATTCAGAAGTAGTTTATTTATTTTTTTAAAACAATCACTAAAAGCCTTAAATGTAAACTCTGACCAACAGGTTATCAGAACAGAGATACTTTAGATAAGATTTAGCCTATTGGTTACACTTTACAATAAGGTTCCATTAGTTAACGTTGGTTAATGCATTAACTAACAATAAGCAATACATTTGTTACAGTATTTAGTAAACTTTGTTAATGCTAGTTCATAACATTCTTAGTTCTCAGGTCCATTAAATAATATTAACAGATAAAACTTTGGATTTCAATAATGCATTAGTAAATGATGAAATTAACTAATAAATGCTTTAAAAATATTTTTCATTGTTGATACATTTAACTAATATAGCTGACTAATGTTAATAAATGGAACCATATTGTAAAGTGTTACCAATTTATTTAAGATTAGATCATGGCAAATTATTAGGAAGAAGCAAAAATTAGGAAGCAGAAGAGTTCATTACATAATTAAAATGAAAAAGCAGAAGACAATATAAGAACAATTCAACTTAAAGGATTAGTTCACTTCCAGAATAAAAATGTCTTGATCATTTACTCACCCCTATGTCATCCAAGACGTTCATGTCTTTCTTTCTTCAGTCAAAAATAAATTAAAGTGTTTGAGGAAAACATCCCAGGATTTTTCTCCATATCGAATTCAATAGGAGCCAACGGGAACATTTGTGGTTAAAAAGTATAATTTTTTTCTTTTTTTTTTCTTTCGAAAATGACCACTTCGTTTCGCTATAAACCTAGTTCTTGGATTTGGACCTTCAACCCATGGGCTCACACTGAAGTCCACTATGGAGAAAAATCCTGGAATGTTTTCCTCAGAAACCTTAATTTATTTTCCACTGAAGAAAGAAAGACATGAACATCTTGGTTGACATGAGGGTGAGTAAATTATCAGGAAATTCTTATTCTGGAAGTGAACTAATCTTTTAACGTAGGACTAAAGTAATAATTGTGCTCTCCAGTAATATTTGCCTAGAGCACATGCCTAAATAGAAATACACTCTTAATGGAAAAGTAAACAGAAGTATATCTAAACTCAAAGAGTAATTTATAAGCAAACACCATTAGTAAAATCCCACTAAAACCCGTATACTTAAAAAGATGTTCTCGGATTTTCCACAATTAATCTCGGGGAAAAAACTGCAGATGTTGATCGATGACAGGAATGGATGTTGCTTTTGAAAGAAGAGGCTTTTGTCTTTTCTCATATTTTCTGAAAAGAAATATACACAGTTATGTAAATCCAGAAATTCTAAACCATTTGAACAGACAAAACTATCCCACAGACAATGTTAAATTCAAATTCGAATTCCAAAGAAACGATGTCAAATAACGTAATTGTCTAAAGCGATCTATCATGACTACATGTTAAAGAAAAACAAAGCTTCAATCTGAATTATATTATCATCTGGTGCTTACCAATGTAAAACTAGAAAATACACATTTCTTAGTGCATTCCCTCAGATGTATGCTGCTGCTGCTTCTTCTTCCTCATTGAATCCAGCTTTAACAACCTCTTGAATACTTCTGATTTCTTCTGGAGGAGCAGCAGGTAGAATGGCAAGCAATTCTCGATCAATCCTTTCTAGTCTTGCGGTGCTCTTCTTATCATACTCGTCTTTATTCTTCAGGACAAGCATTAAGGTGCCTTTCTGTGCCTCATCACAGCCGTTCTGGAGCAGTTTTCGCTCATGCTCGAATTCTGGCTTACTTTTATCCATGGCCATTAGTTTGCCCAGTGAACTGACGCGGTCCATCAGGTACTTGCTGGAAACATCTGTGTATGTTGCAGAGATCATATTGACCAGACTAGCAATGTTACTGGCTTGGAAGGCTTGAGTGTACAGCATATCTTTTGAGAAAAACTTTGCATTGTAGGAGAGGGTTTGTGTTTTCTCTGATGTTGAGACAAAGTTTGTGAGAGTTTTGCTCAGGCTGGTTTTCACAATGTTGGAAACCATCTGAAAGAAGTGAACCATCTTCTCCCACTGCTCCTTCACTCTCCCCATGGCATCCATTCCTTTGACCAGCATCTGTATGGTAGTTCTGAAATCAATCTCTTTCAGTTCACAATTTCTCATAGTGACCAGGATTTTAGTTAGCTCCTTCTGGTTCCCCTCTAGGTTCTCCACACACTTTTCATAAGTCTCTGTTGTCTTGTTCAGCTGAGCTCGGGTCAGCTCTATGGAGAATCTTGCATTTTCTGTGGCCCTCCCAGAAGGACTCCTGTTCTCTGACTTTGTTTCTTCTTTATGCATCATTGGTGGCTTTGGAGCAATGGCTGGAGAATTTGTTTTGTCTTTACTTTTGCAATCAAAAACATGGGCCGACTTGATCAGATCCAAGACCTCTTTTATCATCTCATTGCTTTTGTCTTTGTCACATTTGCCATCTGGTGCATATTTTGCGAGCTGTTTGCATATTTCTATGCCATCTTGGCATAAGTTCTGAACTTGTTTCTTTGCTGGGCAGTCAGAGTTTTCCTTTAAAGTTTCATTGATTCTTTCGAACTGTTTTGCTATGAAATCCGTCTTTGTAGTTTTGTTCTTCTGATCATATAGTTTTGTCCAGTCAATGTTATCATCCTTAATATTCACATTAATTTCTTCCTGGATTTTCTGTGCACAATTTAAAATTTCAGCTGACTTACTATATACCTTTATTTCAGCTACCACATCTCTTTCACCATTCACTGGTTGATTAATAACAGATACCATTCCAGTAATCATGCCAGTAATGCTCTGTGTTATCCCACCTACAAAATCCATGCCGATCATTTCCCATCCACTAGGGAGAGAATCCAGAGCTTTGTTGTAGCTCTCCTGAGCCTGTTCCAGTCCCTTCTCCATTTCACTCATTGCCTTCTCAGTCCTTTTCTTGGTCTCTTGAGCTGACTGCTCCTTCAATTTGCTCTCTTCCAGTTTCTTCTTCATTGCTGCCATCTCCTCCCCATAAAAGTGCTCTGCATTCACACATGCTTCTAGCAGCTCTTGAATGATTTTGATGACATCAGTGAAGCGCTTTTCAGTTGCATCAGACAACTCAAGACATTCATCTGCAATGTCTTGGATATTTTTTAGCTGATCAGGAAGATGAGCTTTGACAACTTCATCATTGCCTTGGAACAGAATCTTCACAGCAGTTTTCGTGTAATCTGGAATTTGGGCAGTATGGAGGCGAATCTGATCCATGCTCGTATGGGCCTCATTAAATGCCCACCAGCCAGAGTTACACACTTGCATGAGGCAAGCGCGAAAGGAATCAGGGTATTTGATGAAGTTATAGCCATCTTTAGGGGGATTTTTACTGATAGAGAAATCTGTTGAGGACGAGATGAATACCAGCTCTCCCAGGATGGCTATGGATAGAGGTGCTGGAGTCAGATACTCTTCCCAGTTGGCATAGGGCTGCATCATAAGTTTGGTTTGGTTCCTCATGTCCTCAGCAGTGGTAAGGCTTTGAGTAGATTTTGAGATAGCAGAATTCATGACTTCTCTGTTCCTGCTCAAAACATAGATTAATTCACAATGCTATATTCATCACAACAACTTTTATGAGACATATACAGTATACATGTGTGTGTGTGTTTCCTTTTTTTTTTACCCCTTAGCTTGAAGAATACTAATGGACAGAATCCTAAGAAAATTATGCTTTTCTTCAGCAAAGATATGTTAAATTGATTTTTTTAAAAAGTGATCGTAAAGAATTATATTGTTACAAAAGATTTCTATTTTGATAAATCTTCTTTTAACTTTAAAGGATATTAAAATAGAAAACCTTTGGCTATTTTAAATTGCAATAATATTTCACAATATTACTGTTTTTACTGTATTTTTGATCAAATAAATGCAGCCTTGATGAGCATAAAAGACTTAATGGGATAGTTCACCCAGAAATGAAAATTACCCCGTGATTTACTCGCCCTCAAGCCATCCTAGGTGTATATGACTTTCTTCATTCAGACGAATACAATCTGAGTTATATTAAAATATGTCCTGGCTCATCCAAGCTTTATAATGGTAGTCAATGGGTGGTGATATTCAATAGTCCAATAGAAGTCCAATAAAGTGCGTCCATCCATCATAGAAAGTGGTCCACGCGAATGGGATCATATTCCTGCCAAATGTATTGCAGTCACGGATAAAAAAAATAAGAAGTGTGAAACCAAAATTTAAAAACGCAAGTAAAATTATATTGCACAAAATTTAAAAATGAAAGCAAAGTTTTCAGAATAGCAAACAATGGTCACGGATCAAAAATAATAAGTGTAAATCAAAAAATTTAATAATGCATTAAAAAAAATAATAAGCACGAATCAAAACTTTAAACACATTTAAAATCATATTGCACAACACAGAAATATTAATGCAAAATTATCCGAATTGCACACAAAATCATGTTTTCCTTGGTTATATTTCTCTGTTTTTTGTGCTCTCAGACATTTTCTGCAG
>NW_015633151.1:1327462-1327962 GCF_001515625.1 Sinocyclocheilus rhinocerous
CACCGTTATGTGTCTGTCTGTCACTGCTGTACGCATACCTGGCGATCCGTTAACATTAATTGAGTAAATTGGTAAATTAATTTTGAATTAATGTAATGTTTTTGCATTGAAAACGATAGTGCTACAGAGTAGACAGTTACAGAGGCCAGGTGGATTTGATATACACAATTATTTATTGTGTTGTTTATTTGCATAGCTACATATATAATGGCCTAACACTATCCTATTAATGTTTCAAATACATAAAGTTATACATAACAACGATATGAAAGTAAAACAGCCAGTAGGTGGCGGTAAGTTACTGTCTTTAGAATAAGACTAAATCATTCATTCAAACGGCTGATTCATTCAGCGAGGAATAAAGCGAATCATTCAATACGAAAGGCTGCTGTGTTGCTTGTAGAGGACACTGTTCTGCTGTGGCTTTGTTTGGACTCTTTGTCCAAATAGAGCAAAATGAGAAAATAGTTACTATTAATAGTAAACTCACTCAAAATATA
>NW_015633151.1:1328331-1338482 GCF_001515625.1 Sinocyclocheilus rhinocerous
AATAGTTACTATTAATAGTAAACTCACTCAAAATATACTTCTTGTTACATTGATTCCGTTCAATAAACATTTGCAATGGTCCTGATATTAGGAAAAACACTCTTCCTCGTGTTTTGCTTAACTGTATGTCATAAAATAAATTATAGTGCCATTCTTTACAAACAACATTTATTTTAAATGCTAAGCCTATAAACTCATTTTGCTTCATTCTGTTCCTGTGGCTCAGTTGTAGAGCATTGCGTTAGCAGCGCAAAAGGTCGTGAGTTCAATTACCAGGGAACACACATACTGGTAAAAAATGTATAGCCTGAATGCACAGTAAGTCGCTTTGGATAGAAGCGTCTGCTAAATGCATAAATTATTATTTAAAACGAAACTAAAAACTGAACCTGCTGGGCTCACATACCTCTCATTTCCATGCGTGAATCGTTAGACGCGGTGTAACATATGGTTGAAAAACTATTAGCCTATTTATTTTGTAAAGAAGGCTTTGTACTTCTCTCGTATCTGAATATCTACTTAACATCCTTCACATATGCAATAAATGTGTTTGGAAAACACCACGGCATGGCGATCGATGCTCGCGCTGACCAGCAAAAACTACATATTGTACAAAAGACAAGCTAAATTGAGTCACCAATACATTTTGTATGTTTAGTTGTCTAGGTCGTGAGTTCAATTACCAGGGAACACACATACTGGTAAAAAATGTATAGCCTGAATGCACAGTAAGTCGCTTTGGATAGAAGCGTCTGCTAAATGCATAAATTATTATTTAAAACGAAACTAAAAACTGAACCTGCTGGGCTCACATACCTCTCATTTCCATGCGTGAATCGTTAGACGCGGTGTAACATATGGTTGAAAAACTATTAGCCTATTTATTTTGTAAAGAAGGCTTTGTACTTCTCTCGTATCTGAATATCTACTTAACATCCTTCACATATGCAATAAATGTGTTTGGAAAACACCACGGCATGGCGATCGATGCTCGCGCTGACCAGCAAAAACTACATATTGTACAAAAGACAAGCTAAATTGAGTCACCAATACATTTTGTATGTTTAGTTGTCTCATTTACTTTGATGATGAAGAGGCTGCGATGTAAAGTTTGCAATGCTAGAACTGATTATGTTGTGTGCGCGCTGGAGGCGCCGGTGCGACACACCTTACTCACATCAGCGGAAAGATGTGATATCCGTCAGATAGAAGCAAGACATCATTCAAAACGATCTATTTTTTTTTATCTGTGTACCTTCAAACTAACATTGAAACGTTGTACTTTTGTAAAATAAAGAAAACATACAAAATGCACTTGCCGTCTCTGTAAACCTCTTCCTGAAATTTAGAAAAACTCAGCGATACTGTCTAACGTTATACTTGTCACACAGAATGAGAAACAAGGCCGGTGCATTTAGTGGCTGATCCCTTTCGCGATGTGACCGGAGGCGAATAAATACAGGTGAATTTAACCGCGACAGGTCGCTAGGACGGCTCAATTGATGTCAACGGATCGCCAGGCAGGCATACAGCAGTGACAGACAGACACATATAATGGTGCCCTCTATGCAAAGATGTTTCCCAGCCGACAGTTGTCCATTTTCACCTGTACAAGTGAACAGAACACTGAAACAGAGAAACATAACCAAGGAAAACATGATTTTGTGTGCAATTCGGATAATTCTGCATTAATATTTCAGTGTTTTGCATTATGATTTTAAATGTGTTTAAAGTTTTGATTCGTGCTTATTATTATTTTTTATGCGTTATTAAATTTTTTATTTACACTTATTATTTTTTGATCCGTGACCATTGTTTGCTATTCTGAAAACTTTGCTTTCATTTTTAAATTTTGTGCAATATAATTTTACTTGCGTTTTTAAATTTTGGTTTCAGGCTTGTTAAATGAAAAATTCTGATTAATTACTCACCCCCATGTCATTCCAAACCTGTAAGACATTCGTTCATCTTCGGAACTCAAATTAAGATATTTTTGATGAAATCCGAGAGCTCTCTGACCCTCCCATAGACAGCAAGGGTCCTACCACGGTCAAGGCACAGGAACGTAGTAAGGACATCGTTAAAATGGTCCATGTGACATCAGTGGTTCAACCCTTATTTCATCAAAAATAATATTAATCAAAAATATTTACATTTGTGTTCCGAAGATGAACGAAGGTCTTATGGAGTTGGAACAACATCCCTTCTGCTTCTCTTTACTGCAAAACGCTCACTCTGTAAGCGCTTAAATCTGCACTAGGAATGCGTTCCTGTCACATATCACACATGCACACTTCAATAGGCTGACAGAAAGCAGATTAATGCGTTTACAGTACATGCTGCGCAAAATCAGGGTAAAAACTACCTGTGTCGACCAGTTTATCTTAACGCCGCTTATGACCTTACTTCGATAAAAGAAAATGGGTTACCGCGTTTACATGACCTGACAAAGAGCAGGAGTCACGTGATCAGTGTGTGTGTGTGTGTGTGTGTGTGTGAGTTGTCGGTTTATTAAGCATCGATTTAAGAACGTAGATGTAAATGCACTCATTAATGGACTTGACCGACATCTTCCATCTGATCTGCTTAATTGACTGTACTGTGAGATGGCTTGCAAGAGGTAATGTGCTTCGTCATTTTTTGAACTTTAGAATTCAGAACTTTTGAATTCAGTGAAACTGTTCCTCGCAGAGAAACAAGACTATCCTGAGCATACAGAGAATGTTTTCCCATCTCCAGGCAGGTGTGACCCTTGTATGGAAGCCCGTTTCCACCACTGAATAAAAAATAAAAGAGGTAATTGCGACTTTCTATCAATCTCACAATTCTGACTTTTTTTCTCAGAATTGCGTGATATAAACTCGCAATTCTGACTTTTTTTCTCAGAATTGCGTGATACAAACTCGCAATTCTGACTTTTTTTCTCAGAATTGCGTGATACAAACTCGCAATTCTGACTTTTTTTCTCAGAATTGCGTGATACAAACTCGCAATTCTGACTTTTTTTCTCAGAATTGCGTGATACAAACTCGCAATTCTGACTTTTTTTCTCAGAATTGCGTGATACAAACTCGCAATTCTGACTTTTTTTCTCAGAATTGCGTGATACAAACTCGCAATTCTGACTTTTTTTCTCAGAATTGCGTGATACAAACTCGCAATTCTGACTTTTTTTCTCAGAATTGCGTGATACAAACTCGCAATTCTGACTTTTTTTCTCAGAATTGTGAGATATAAACTCGCAATTCTGAGAACATATCAGTCTTTCCCCCCCCCTCAAAATTGGACTTTAACTCGCAATTGCGAGTTTATATCACGCAATTCTGAGGGGAAAAAGTCAGAATTCTGACTTTATAACTCGCAATTGCGAGTTTATATCTCACAATTATGTGAAAAAAAGTCAGAATTGTGAGATAAAATGTCGCAATTACCTTTTTTTTTTTCAGTGGCGGAAACGGGCTTCCATAAATACCCTTGGGTCAGGGACCAACAAAAAAGTATTTTATGTACAACTAATCTGAAGATTTCTTTATTCTGGTTCGGATATTTAAGTGAAGTGGCAAAACAGTAATTTGGGGATTCTGTAACCAGAAAACCCCCACACAGTGTGTGTGAGTCTCTAGAGCTCTGCATCCAGAACTCTAACATGCTGCTGTGTGTTTCTCTGCTGTCAGGTATGCATCTCTCACTCTTAGATTCATCTTTGAGCAATTTATGTTATGTATTTATCTGAATTGGAACTGAATTTAATTCAGAATTGGATTCTCAATATTTAATTATGCAATTGACATGATTCATTCTTACCTTACAAATAAAATGTTATGTTTGATTTATTCTGCACTCTTCTGAAATCATTATGACTAATAGATTAAGTGTGGGGGCCTTTTGATGTTTGTCTATCACTGACTTAGCAAGTGCCAGCAGTGTGGCTAAGAAAACAACACTTTTTGAATGAGCGAGCATGTGCTAGACAACTTGGAGTTATTAGTTCACACTGCATTCTCTGACTAAACTCAGAACTGAGGGGTTTATGATTGTGACACCTGCGATAGCCACATGAGGCTGTAAGTGATACTGTGTCCATGATGAATGAATAATTGAAAATATGGGATGTCCAGAATAATCAAATATCTAAATGAATATATAACCAAAATTTGTAATCAGTTTTTAAACAGAAATACAGCCTAAATTTAATGATCATTTGAAATTGGAGTCAGATTAAACACAGAGATTGAATCAAATTGAAACTAAATCCTAATAAACTAAGTGAAGTTTGCAGAAGTAAAAGACCTACATGCATTATACCTTCACCCACGCCATTAGATTCCATCGTAGGGCCAATGGGAGTTCCTTGCAGTATTGTAACTAACATTTATTTATTTATAAATACATAGTAGTTAAAGACACCAGTTTGAATATAAAGTGGGACCTGATTTGATATTTCATAATAATAAGTCATTTGGTCTAATTTACTTACCTTGTTGGAAAGTGAGAAGAGTTTCGTCAAGTCTTAGGTTAAGATCTGGTTGAATGGTAGAATGGTGAAATTAATGCATGCTTCTGTTTTTATAGTCATCTGAAGGGGGTGTAGGTGGACGACTTGGGGAGGAGAATCTACAATGTTAACTCAGATATTCTGTCTTAATGTTATTGTTACCAGATTAAAAGAAAATTGTATGTAGATGGCGACAAAATCTGTCTTTTCTCAAAAACCACTGGGGGTAAAGGTGTGAGGAGAGATTGCCTCAATATCATCGGCTCTCAGTAATGTTTTTCATCATATGTCACTGTTTTCCAGCTGTAATTTCCAACTTCTTGTACATTATCTTTTTGTAAAGAAGAAAAAAAAACATTTTGTAAAGAAAAATATTTAGTGAACATAAAAATTAAAAAAATTAAAATTGATCATTATTTTTTGGTGGGTGTGGAGGAAATTTTATTATTATTTATTTTGCTCTACTAAAGAGTGTTCTTTAAACTTTCTGAATGCTTCATCAGTATGCTTTATGAGTATGAGTTATTTTGATGTGCTAAAAGAACAACAAGATATGTATGACGTGTGTGTGTGTATGTGTACGCGCGTGCGTGCGTGTGTGTGTGTGTGTGTGTGTGTGTTTGCAGACAAGTGTGAGACAAGAAATTTTATTTTAGAGACCCTACATCCTAGCTTCTAAGAAGATGATTTGCATTCAATACTTAGAAACACATCTAAGGGACATACATACCTTAAATGAACACAATTTGAATATGCATTATGATTGGTTAAGATAGAAGCATCCTGGTTTGATTGGGATATAAATACTGAGTCAAAGTGTTCCTTCTTTTGTCGCACTTTGCAGCCAACATATATGACTGTTGACCTTTCTTGCAAGAAATTTAAAAAAAAAACATAGAGGACTTTCTGTCTCTGTTCCTTGCATTAAAAAAAATGTCCACGACAGTGAGGCCAGTAAAAATCTACACTACTGGCTTGACTGGCCAGATTATAGATTTTTTGAATATGAAGTCACATAATAAATATCTGATTCTCAAGCATTCAGCTCTATTTGATGACAATTCTGATTCAGTTGTATATATTTCAGTTATAATGCCCATTGTTCTGTGACTGTCCATAGTGAAAGAGAGGGGGTAAAATCTTGACAGAGGCACCCAACCCCAACCTGTCACTGTGAGAGGCATTTTCTCTGTGAGATGTTTTGTTTAAAAGTTATAACTATGATGGGGAAAAAAGAGGCCAGTATAAAGTACAATAGATTTGCAGTATATTTACAGCACACCAATCTATTGATAATTACTGTATGTACATGAACATTTAAATTTGCTAGGTTATGTTGTGTTAGGCTAGGTTTTAACACTGAACATTGGCTTATATAGTAGTATTTTATGTATTTCTGGTTTTATAATAAAACATAGAACTTAGAAATAGAACTTAAATAATTAGCACTAAAACATACTTACAACTGCTTGGAAAATACTGGGAGCTTGCAGCAAAAATGGCACCAAAATGAATAAAAATGCCCCAAAAACTCAAGATACTGGCAAAAAAAAAAAAAGTTCCTGTACGAGTTTTTATACAGTGGCAAGTATAAGTTTGTTAACCCTTTGAAAAAAAAAATCCAGATTTTTGCATTGATTACTCATATTTTTACACATATTTTTATGTCATATGACTTGACTTATTATGACTGTACTTATATCTCCCTTTATGTTTGATGTCATATGTGACAAAGGTGAGCAGGGTAGACCAATCCGCAGCCTCACAAAAATTGTGTAAGGAAACACCAGATAGGAAGGCCTCAGAGGCCGCCCTACCTCAAGTAGAGTGGGCCCTGACCCCCAGAGGTGAGGGGAGATCAGAGGACTCGTAAACTAGGAAGATAGCCTCAACTATCCACCTGCTTAATGTCTGCTTAGTTGCCGGGAGACCTCCCCTGGCCAGACCAAAGCAGACGTTGATAACCAGAGAAATGTTGTTGCAGGAACTGCAGCACTGAACCAACTGGGAAGTTAACTGGATCCAGCTGACAATCTCCGCACCATGAAGTGAACAGCTTCCACTTCAGGGAGTATAGTTTCCTTGTGGAGGGAGCTCTGGAGTGGAGAATGGTCTCAACAACCTCTGTTGAGAGACCAGAAGCTATGAGTTGTGCCCCCTCAGAGGCCATACCCACAGTTTCCACAACTCTGGGTGAGGATGAACAATCATGTCGCCCACCTCTCAGAAGGTCCCTCTTGATTGGATTCTCACATGGAGACCCATTAAGGAGGGACACAAGGTAATGGGAAACAAGGAGGTGGGACCAGAGGAGCACATGGCAAACACAAACACAGACAAAGCCATGTGATGAAACACAAAACAAACATAGAAACATGAAACAAGAACAATACAGACAGAGCTGTCAGGGCAGCTGACAGCATCAGAAGTCCCCCATCCTTCTTGGAAACAATGAAGTATCGGCTGTAAAAGCCAGACTCCCTCTCGAGCAGAGGGACGTGCTCTATAGCCTCCTTTCTCAAGAGGGTAACCACTTCACTTCTTGTTCACTTCTCAGGCATACCACAGTAAATGTGACCGCATTGAATCAAGGTGGCCGAGAACCAAACTGGATTCTGTAGCCCCTTCCCACTGTCTGCATGACCCACTGAGACACATTTGGCAGGCGTTTCCAGGCTGCCAAAATGTCTACTAAGGGAACCAGCCTCTTGAGACTGGCTTCTGGTGTCGTCAGAACAGACTCAGTGCCCTGAAGTGGATGACCGACAGAGATCGGCCGGTCCAGCTGTTCTGGTATCCTCACTGGAGGATGCAAGCCTCCCAGGATAAGGTGGAGACTGAGAGTTGTGCTCACTGGAGACTGCTATGCCCTGAAGCACCGGAGGTGGCAGGGTTGACAGACCAATCTTCTGAGGGCACAGAGGAGAGACAGGCACCCTATGATGAGGTGTATACCGCTCTTCACCAGAGGGGTCTGCCCTCAGAAGCCCAACACTCTCAGCGTCAGGACCTCTTTGCCAAAGCTTTCCTAGAGAGAATGACAGTCCTCAGATCAGCCTTCTCTCTAGTTGGTTTCCGCTGAGAGCGCCACCCCGACCCGGGAACTCTTCTTCTGCTATGCCCTGTATAAGAAGCTAAATGACGGCTAGGGCTGCTTCCGGCCAGAAGCCCCTGAGACCTGGAGTCGGCAGGGGAGGAACAGCTGGAACACCGCCGCCTGCTCTTACCCTCCTGGAACCTCTCAATGACAGAGCTCATTGCGTTGCCGAAGAGGCCCAAAGGAACAAGCTGTGCGTCCAAAAGTAAGAACCTGTCTTTATCTTTCATGTCTGACAGGTTCAGTCAGAGATGCCTTTCTATGGCCATCAAGGATGCCATGGAATGACCAATAGCTCTGGCCTTTCCTTAGTGGCCTGGAGAGACAAATCTGCAGCCTTTTGCAGCTCCCTGATGTCATCGGAGCCAATTCGTTCACCTTCATCCGGGTCCCTAAGCAGGTCACCCTGGTATGCCTGCAACACCGCTGTAGTGTGCAGGCATGCGCCAGTCTGGCTCACCGTCGTAAAAGCCTTACCCACCAAACCAGAGGTTGTTCTGAACAGCTTGGTGGGTAGTGTCGGAGCCTTCAGGGACGATGTTGACTCAGGGGACAGATAACTAGCAAGTGTCTGTTCAGCCCTGGGCATCGCCCCATAGCCCTGCTGCTTCAGCGCCAAAATGTTAGAATAGTTAGATACACTGGGGCTGAAAAAATTTACAGAATATGGCCTTTCCCATGATCTCGCAACCTCAGCATGGAGATCAGGGAAACAAGGAAGGACACTTTAGTCTGGACACAGATTTGAGGTAACATCAGCCTCCACATGATCTACCAGTCATAATAATTTCAGAGAGCTCAGAATAAATCAAATATAACATTTTATTTGTTAGGTATAAAAAAAGCATCATTCCCATTACATAATTAAATGAGAATCCAATTCAGAAATGATACATACATAACATCAATTGCTCAAAGATGAGAAGAGTTCTTGGCATGAAAGAAATGTGACTGGCAGATCAATGTGCCTCTTAATTTCTCTCCAGTATGGTAAGAAGTTGAATTAAATGTCGATAATGTTAACTGTTAAGATTGTAAGGTCCGCACACATGGCCCAAGGAAAGGTATCCAGTGGCGGATGAAGGTCTCTTGCGTGTTCGGTCTTTTCAGCGCGCAGAGTTATTCAATTTAGGTTTAACTGAAATCTGACTCCATTTTATTATCTCATCTGACTCCCTTTTAGTATTAACTCGAATTTTGGTTGTGAATCCAGTGGAGGGAGCAGATGAAAAGGCACTGATGCATATGTGAGAGAGGCGTTTCATGCACCACCCCTATGTGGGGTGTCTTGAAGGTGCCAGTGTATTGTCTGTTTCTCAGGAGATCAAAGTATCTGAGTTTCCTGAGTTTCTTTTATCCTTACAAGATGATTGACAGGGTTTTTGTGTCAATTACTATATTGGATCCGACAGTAATGTCTCAACATACAAGTGTGAGTGACAGTGTTTTTATCATGTGTCACTATTGTTTTGTCTGTTACAGATAGTTTGATATGTACTATTTTATATACGTTTTTAACCTAAATCACAGCAGTGTCCGTCCATGAAGGATGTAGGCCAGGGGTCATCAACTCTGGACCTTGAGATCCACTTTTCTGCAGAGTTTAGCTCCAACTTGGATTAAACACACCTACCTCCAACTTTGTAGTAATCATGAAGACCTTTATTAGCTTGTTCAGGTGTGTTTGATTAGTTTTAGAGCTAAACTCTGCAGGAAAGTGGATCTTGAGGTCCAGAGTTGAGGACCCCTAAGATAGGCTATCAGACATACAGAATTTTACAACTGTGGGCTTAATCTTAAATATAAATGTTTATATGTTTACATGTATGTTTGTGTGCAAGTGTACTCATGTGAGTGTACAAGCAGCTCCTTCAACCCAAATTACATATTCTGTTTTCATAAATGTGTCTATGAAGATTTGTATTTGTTGCTTCCACAGATGCACCTACAGAATATTGATAGCAAGCCATTTAGATAATATGTTTCATTATTATTTTATGTAAAACACAATACAGTGTAATTTTAATTAAATTTAAAGGGTTTTTCAGTTAACTGAAAATGTTGGATGAGGAATATAAGAAAGACAGCGTGACAACTGTAAAGTATCTAACTTTTATTTGCCAATGAGATATAAAATGTGTAATAAGCATAAATGTTAACAACACATTGACATAAACAACTTTTTTTGTCTCAGTTGTTGAACTTTTTATGGTTATAGAAATATTTCTACCTGGTCCACCTATTAAGAAATAATCTTTTCTGCTGAGTTTATTAGGACCGTACGGGTCACATTCATGATCAATATATGAACAATATAGATTAGTTCTTGTTTATTTGGTTCAAGAGCATAATCTATTCATCTATCATACTGTAAGTCCACATGTCATATTTACAAGAAACTATGCTGCAAACCACAGGATGAGAGCTTGAGCTATTCACACCTTTACAAAACTGTTTGCAAGTTTGACCACTATGGTTTTAGAAAACATCAAATAGCGACAGTTGTGACCCAAAAGGGGGGATTTTTTTTTTTTTTTTTTTTTTAGGGGCATTTTAGGG
>NW_015633151.1:1338557-1352266 GCF_001515625.1 Sinocyclocheilus rhinocerous
CCCAAAACCAAAAGTGGTTTTTTTTTTTTTTTTTTTGAGGGGCCATTGAGGGAGGTGAGGGGATTTTTTTAGACATTTTTACATTACAATAATCAAGCCTAAATGTTTCATCACTCAATATGTTTTTACAATTTATAATTAAGTGTTAATTCATATTTATATTGTTAGGAAGATTTTACATAAATTACAGAAAACTTTAGCGTGGCTGGTCTTTAAATAGCCCCTCTCGCTCACTCTCGCTAACACTCGCTTACAGCCATACCACCCTGAGCACGCACAATTCAACCAACATATCCTCAGCACTAGGTCCTTCAACTCTGCCCACTCATTCGCTATCACCAGAATTCTAACCAGTCACTTCCCATTTAGGACTTGAATAAATACTCCCAACACCTCTTATCTGTTGTAAAGTCTTGTCAGTCTCTTGTCAGTGTACTTACCCGACTACCTACCTGTATGTCTACCTAAATTCTTTGTCTCTGATCCAACAACCCTGCTGCTGAAGTCTCCTCCATGGGTTGTATGAACATTTCTGTCAAGAGAAGGATTGTGTTAGTTAAGTGTGTCTCTCATTACCTCTGCAAAAACTACTTACTTACACACCTGTGTTTACGCTGCTGATCTGAAATAAACCCCTGCTCAGTTCATCCATGTGTCTCATCTCCTGTTGTTTGTGACATAAATAGCCAATATGCTAGTAATATGCATGTTAAGCAAATATTTAATAGTCAGAATTGGTCTGCAAACAAAAGTGTTAGTAAGATTTAAGGGATATTTCTCAAGTCTTGTGAAGAACTTTTTGGCTAATTCTATTCAGTTGCCCCAAATTAAATAAATGAATTATTTGATATTACAAACTAAATGGACAAAACTATTGTAATCTTTCACTAGCATTAATATCAGCACAAAAACTGTCCTGTGGGAGCTTCATGGAATGGGTTTCCATGCCCGAGCAGTTGCCTGCAAACCTTGCATTGCCAAGTAAAACGTCAAGCGTTGGATGGAGTAGTGTAAAGCACACTGCCACTGGACTCTGGAGCAGTGGAAACTCTGGGTTTGAGTCTTGGTTTGGCAGATGCTAGGAGAACATTACCTGTCTGACTGCATTGTGTCAAATGCAAAGTTTGGCGGAGTAGAGATAATGGTATGGGGATGTTTTAAAGGGGTTGGCCTAGGCCCCTTACTTCCAGTGAAGGGAAATCTTAATGCTTAGGCATGCAAAGATATTTTGGACAATGCTATGCTACCAACTTTGTGAAAATGTTTCGGGAATGCAGTTTTAAATTTCACTGTTCCCCATTGCACAAAGCAACCTCAACCCATTGAACACCTTTAGGATGAACTGGAATGGAGATTGTGAGCAAGGCCTTCACATAATGTAATTGGTATGATGCATGTTTACTGGACTAATTGTTGATCTTGATGTATTTCAAGTAAATTGTGATGAGTAGGGCTGGGTATCGAGTTCGATACATTTTAGGCACCGACCGAATTGCCTCCATACCATCAAGTATCGAAAAACGTCTCATCGTTCGGTACCAAATTTCGATACCTAAGGGGTTAATCTCATCAGCGTCAGTGAGCGATGAGTCTGATCTTATAACAATTGTCTGACCAGGATAAGAACATTACAGTCTGTAATGTTAACCCATTTTATCAAGTTGTATGTATGTGATAAAGCAAAAATAATTTGGTTATGAGCAAGCAGTAGGCCTGCAGGAAACTTAAGGATTAGTAAATTATAGTATATATAATTTACAGTAGGCTATATATTTGGATATTAGTAAACCTTGCAACGTCTGACTATGAGTGGAACTGGCAACATTGCACCTGTGAGATCTACTAGTTAACGTATGACTCTAGGTGGCATCGAGTCTCCAATGAGCGAATATTTATCTGTCTGTTGTTGCCAATGTCACCTGTGGCTTGCTTAGTTGGGGTCTGAAAAACATTAAGTACTCACTAATAGCGATTTGATGGCACTGACAGTGTCGGGTGAGAACAAAACTTGAAATTAACTGAGGTGAATAATGACACTATTGTCTTCTGCTTTATAGCTGAATCAAATTTGTTCTTGATTGATGAATTTTGTCTTGCTACAGCTGTTACAGTTTGGATTTGCCTCATTGTTGAAGTTTGTGTCATTGATTCTGTTACTTTTCTGTTAAATACTGCTCTTCTGAAACAATCTCTATTGCAAAAAGTGCTATAAAAATAAGGGTGACGACTTATTATGACTGTACTTTTATCTGCCTGTTACTGTATGTGTTTGATGTCACTGAGAAGTAGTTAGGTTAAGGGTATGGGTGTGGTAAGTGCTCAAAAACAAATAAAAATATAATTTATCCTAACAATTAAATGTAAAATCAATATATAATGCATCATTCTTTGTAAATAAACAGAAGTATGGACACATGCAGCAGAAGAAATTATCTTTTTTTTATCTTCACTAAGCAACTATTAAGCAATTATTCAACGACCATAATCAACTACACTCAAATGGCAAACAAATCAGCTGTTGTTGAAAATAAATATGAATAATTTTGGGTAACATGAGGCAGGATATTGATTTCAGTATGTCCTAGACCAGAGGTTTTCAAAACTGTCCTGGAGTCCCCCAAGCACTGCATATTTTGTATGTCTCCCTTATCAGACACACCCAATTCAGGGGCAAGTTCAAGCTCAAACCGGTGTGCACCGTTTTGCTACGGTTTCCGGTTTGAACGACATGTTTCCTGGAAACGGTGTGCAACGGGGTTTGAGATGCGTTTTCTCTTGTTTGGTGGGTGTGTCAATGTCAGCCCAATCAGCAGCAACATGTATGTAAACCACGCGGTATTAAAGAGACAGCTGGCACAATGTAATTAACATCCAAATAAATTCACAAGAACAAGTATATTTTTTGCACATGTTTATTTACATTAAAGGCAAAATAACTGAAATAATAAGGGCACAGGTATAGATCTGGAACTTCTTTAAGTCTGTCTAAATATCTGTAGCAAACTTTGTAGGTCGGGAAGAAGGAGGCGGGAACCGGCGAACACTTAAACAAAACTTTAATCAAATAAACAAACACAAAACGAAAGTAAAGCGGCAGCCCCTCGCGGACGACTGCCGCACACAAAACACAAAATAAAATCCAGGCCTGGTCCTCTCTCGTCCAACACTGTAGTCACTCCTCCTTTATCCTTCCGGAGCTCCTCCGTGAGACTCGAGACCGGTGAGTGGTGCAGGTGTCGCTCATTATCAATTACTCCACCGGCGAGTGTTCAACGCACCACCGTTTCCGTTTAAAAAAACGTTTTGCACCGATTTTGTCGGGGCTGAACGCAGCCCAGGTTTTGCAGTCCCTAATGAGCTGATGAGTTGAAACAGGTGTGTTAGATGAGGGAGACTCAGGCCCCGTCTACACGAAGACGCGTTTAGCTGTATATGCATACATTTTGTATCGTATAGGGGTTTCGTCCACACGGATCCGGCGTTTTGGGAGAGTGAAACCGATATTTTTTGAAACCGGGTCCCAGAGTGGATAAAAAACGTGCTACGTCACGTAACAGCAACAAAAACATGAACAAACACTGAACGATTGTCTAAAAGTGGTGCTTTGTTCCCCCCTTTTTCCATGTAGTTACAGTGTAAGTGGCTACAACAAATTGCTCTGAAACTATTGTTTATACAGTAGGTCATACATACATACATTATATATCAGGTAATGTATCAATAAACATGGTGGACTGTTTTATTTAATTCAAATATTGTTTGCAATTTACTATAGGCCTACTGCTGGGTTAAATTAACCAAAAAATGGGTTTTAAAATTAAAATCACACACAATATGACAAAAATAAAATTTATTACACCAGTTCAGAAAAAAAGCAAAGCAACTCCATACTTATACAGATTATACAGTTAAACCAAATTCTTTTGAAAAGCTTGTTTAAGAATAGATTTTGTTCAATTTTTTCATGTTTTTCACCCACTGACTTAATGACTAATTGATTAACTAGTAATGACTAGTTAAACTATTATGGCCAAACCATCATGCCAATAAACACAGTAATAAACACTGAAAGTCAAGATTAAACTGTGTATTATAGCGAACTGACAGGATTTTACTGTCTTTGATTTACCGTTTTGTTCCACGTCCTCAAGCACCATTTTGACTAACATTTTTCAGTTCCCGGTTTTACCGCTCATCAGTCGCTTCTCAATGTTGTGAGAACATACTCGGACAAAACCCTCCAGTTTTAAAAGAACACATTCCAGTCAGTTTCAAAAATCTCTCTCCTTCTTCGTGTCGATTAGTTTTCTTTTATTTTCTACACATATTCCTGTCATGAGCGCCGCAAACACGGATAGACTCGTCTCATGCGCCATTCCAGCTGTTTCCAGTTCGCGCTCACCACACACTGCTGCAGTTTTAAAGGAACACACTCCAGACAGTTTCAAAGTTGTCCCTCGTCTGCGCTTCGATTAGTTTTCTCCTATTTTCCACACATGTTCCCGTCTTAAGCACCGCAGTCACGGATTTCGTCGCACACAGAGCCGTTCACGTTTGAACTCACGTGACTTGCTGCACGCTGTCATTCACGTCCTCTACATTCATAACCCAGCAACGTCGGGTTATTACTGATATCATCCCAAATTGGGTCAAATCAAGCCAGCTTCCTAACCCAACAGTCTCAACCGAGCGTTTGGACTGAAACAATTACCAGCGTGTTTTATATGTGTAGGCTATAAAAAAGTACACAGTGTATGTTTTTGCTTAATCGCTTGCAAATATAAGAGGTCATACATACCCCGTAATATTAGAATAGGTACCCCTTAGTTTCAAAATACTTACAGTAGAAATAATTTGTAATTTTACAGATTATTACTCCTTTATTCCCCAAACTTCGCATATTGATATACCTACACGGAGGTACTGAATAGGTACACTGTAATTACAAAAAAGTTACGCTGTAAATTCTGTTTACTTACGCAGTACATTGCGGGTTGTAATCTAAAGCGTTACCTTCGTTTGTATACCGCGCGCAAGGTTTATGCGCATAGTCCACGTATTCTTCTCCGTTTTTAGTGTATCTCTGTGGCAGAATTACAGCGCCACATACTGGGCTGGTATGTACTGTATACTACATCGTTTTGTGTCGGTTTTGTGGTTTCGTGTGGACGGAGATATTTCTTGAGACGAGGGGAAAAAATAGATTGGATAGGGAAAGCTCTGGCTTTTTGTGGACGTAGCCAAAATCTGCAGTGTAGGGGGGCCTCCAGGACAGGTTTGAAAACCCCTGGACTAGCCATTACCACTTCAGTTTCACAGTTCAGGGGTGCATTTCCCAAAAGCATTAACTCACTATGGTCACTAGTTTCATTGTTACTCACATACCATTGCTTCAGTGAGAACTTGCAAACAGCTTTGCAAAGTTGTGATTACCGCTTTCATCCTGTGGTTAGAAGCATGGTTTCTTGTTAATATGATATTATAGGTGAACAGGTTATGTTCTTGAGCAAAGTAAACAAGTATTAATCTATATCGTTCAATCTGAAATTGGCAGACATGCTGTAGTATCAAGTTATTTGTCATGAAGCATACCTGTACCTCTTCTCCTTGACTGAGCTGCATCAAGTGTTTGATTAGTAACAGTGGCTTTGGAAAGGCATGTTTTGAACTAAAATGAGTTGTCGTTCCCTGTCATTAAGGTGTTTTAATGCATTTCTGGCAGTGAATTTGTATCGGAAGTAGAGTCAATCTGACTGCTTTCTTTGTGTGGGCTGTTTTTTCTTTTTCCGATGGTTGTAATTCAGTTTAAATAACAATTGTGTGTGTCATTAGAAAAAAGTGTGCTGTTGCAAAGTTGTGATTACCGTTCTCATCCTGCATTTAGAGGCATGGTTTCTTGTTAATATGATATGGGGATGTATGATAGATGAACAGGTTATGTTCTTGAGCAAAGTAAGCAAGTATTAATCTATATCGTTCAATCTGAAATTGGCAGACATGCTGTAGTATCAAGTTCTTTGCCATGAAGATACTTGTACCTCTTCTCCTTGACTGAGCTGCATCGAGTGTTTGATTAGTAACAGTGGCTTTGTAAAGGCATGTTTTGAACTAATATGAGTTGTCGTTCCCTGTCATTGTTTCTTTTTCCCATGGTTGTAATTCAGTTTAAATAACAATTGTGTGTGTCATTAGAAAAAGTGTGATGTGGCGAATGCAGTAGCATAGGGTAAGAATCTCTTTCATAGAAGGTAAGAGATTTTAAAATGATTGGGTTTCCAGGGGTGGTTAAGGATTTTGTTAATTTTACCAGTAATATGTTATATTCCAGATGTGGCCTGACAGCGCTAGCTGTTGTTTCATGTTGTTTTATATTGCTGCTCGTATCAATGATACCATCATATCATTGATGCCTGGTCCTCTGCTCCAACAAGCAAGTGAAAACAAGGGATTCAAACTCTACATATCGAGTTATATGCACAACTAGTTTAATCTATTGTGTCGTACCGGAAGCTAGCAGCTAAGCTAGTTAGCGATGTGTTCATATTATAGGGTGACCATACATGCCATTTTCCCAGGACGCATCCTGGCCAGGATTTGTTTTGGCTTTGTTTTCCTGTTTTCATGCTTCCTGAAGGTAATGATCGAAAAGTAGTTTGACCAATAACATGCAAGCATTGTACATAATGGACCAATCATGGCGTGTGAGAAGGTGGGATCTACGGTCAAAGCGATGCAATCACGCGTACATATTAGGTGTGTTCGACTTAAAAGTAGTGCGGCTCAGACCGGTCAGTGTTTGACATCAAAGTACCTCGAGAGCGTTTCGAAAGCATAACCGTCCGTATGGTACTTTGATGTCATACACCGATCGGTCTGCACACGCAAACAAAGCCAAAACCTAGATATTTTAGGCAATATAGAAATCCTGGCCAGGACGCGTCCTGGGAAAATGACACGTATGGTCACCCTATCATATTAGAAGCTTGTTTTTCTTCATTTTAAATGCAGACTGTACTTTTTTATGATATTCATATTATCACTTGTATTAACTTTCTCCCCTCTCAGTTTCTAATAAAGATCAGGGCACATTGTCAGGTCATTGTGCTACAGGTCCATATGGTGAAACTAGGATTGATAAACCAACGGTTATAAGCTTGTTACTTTAATAACCCAGCTTTTCTAATGTTCCTGGTGTCATGGTGTGTGTAGGGAAAGAGGGCACGATCAGGAGAGATAACATCTCAATACACATTTAATGAAACATAACAAACAGGGACAAACACAACCATATAGTAGCAACGAGACCGAACATAAACTAGAGACTACAGCAGTGGTCGGCAACAGGTGGCCAAAACTGGCCCGCCAGCAATAATATCTGGCCCATGCCCGCAGCTCAGATTATTTTGATAGCGGCTGGTTCTGAAATAGATCTGTCATGACAGCAACAGTTACTCACAATCACTTCGTCTTTAGTGAGTATGAGAACATTTTTGCAGCAATGTTTTATTTTGAGATGAATTGAGAGATTTTAATTGGAAAAGTTCTAAAAGACATACAAAAGAGTCTGTGGATCGCTAGACACACCTCTAAAATAGCTGTCATGACGTGTGGTATGAAAAATCTAACAGTGAACCATTGAAACGTAAAAGTAGGCTACGTCAAATAATTATTACAATAAGTAAAGCTCCATTGTGTAACAAGCTAATTAAAATGATACACATTTATTATTCACAATATGGAAAGAGGAAATAAAACATAGTTCGTTAAGAGCATAACTTAAACATGCCATTAATGGGCTTATTCAAGTCCTCTTTTATTTTTTGAGTTATTTATATCCATTCCGCATCTCCCACATATGTGTGTTTTAGCAAGGCGGACTGTGTTGCAAGTTGGTAAATGAAGATACTTGCCAGGTTACGTGTCACTACTCTGCTTTATTAATTTATCCAGTGTAAAACCCGGACACCGCCACACAAATGTGGCTTTTTGTTAATGACTGTCCTCCTACAGGATTTAACACAGAGTAACAGCTCACTACCAGTTACAAAAGTCACTGTAACAGTCTGTCACAGGCAATTCTAGTTGCATTTTTCATCAGTTAATTTCTTAAATTATCCTTTGACTATGTTCTGGGCCGCCATCTAGTGGCGAAAATTTTTTTTGGCCCGATGCCAAACTTACTTGCCGACCCCTGTACTACAGGGTAATCAACAGGTTAATCAACACAAAGCCAAAACAGGTGCGCAAATTAACTAATTAAAGACAAGAACACAAGGAAAACTAGGTTACAGGACAAAAACAAAACTAAAACAGAACTAAACTGTGACAGATCACCCCCCTCCGGAAAGGCACACCCTCGCACCAATAGAGAGTCCATGAAGGAGGCACAAGCAGGCGAAAGGATAGCAAACATACAGAGTCCATGAATAGGAATGTGCGAAGGGATAGCAGAAGAGTAGGGCGGACAGAAAACAGGAGTGGCAAAAGGATGGAGAATGGAGCAAGCACCGAAGGAGGAAGGAGACTGGGAACAGCTGGGAGTCGCAGAGGGTGGATGAAGGGCTTGAGGGAGGATGAGCCGAGTAGCGGACGACCAGTGCCTAGCCAGGATGAAGGCCCATGGCAGAGTCACTGTAGGGAGGAACCATGGTGGAGGCCTAGGAGGTGGAACCAGGGATTCGAGCTCCTGTGATAACGCCGGCGATGGAGACCCAGACGAAGCCGAGCAGACACGGACCCTGAGCAACACTGAGGATCCGGAGAGCCAAGGAGCAACAGGCTCCGGAAGACCACAGTTGAGCCGGAGTGACTGAGAACGAAGGTGGAGCTGGAGGGAAGGAGGAGCCATACAGAGCCAGAGGGATGGAGGGATGAGGTGAAGGCAGAGGAGTGGAATCCTGAGGCGGCGGATGGTCAACAACTTATCAAGGTGGAGGGACAAGGCAGCCCGGTCGAGCTGGTGGGATGATGGGCCACATTGGAGATGAAGGAGCTAGGAGCCAAGGGGGAGCCGATGGGTCGAAGGGCCGAGGTGGAGTCAGGGATCCAGTGGCTAGAGGTGGAGGCAGGGGATCCTCACACCTACATGGAGCTGGTGACTGGAAACCCGAAGCGAACCCACATAGGTAGTGGTAGGCTGAGGGTGAGCTGAGGGGATGACAGGTGGCAGCAGAGAAAAGGCTGAGTGTTTGGCTGGCATGGAAGGTGGAGGTAGATGGATGCTTGCCCAAAGTGGTGCCCAAGGGACGAGGAAGACTGGCGGAGTAGGTTCGATAACAGTCCATGGTGGAGATGACGGGATTTGAGGTTGATGAGCAGCTGGCAGAGTGTGAGCAGGGGAATTGACAGGCAATAGAAGGTCTAGGCTAGAAGGACTAGAAGGTGGAGGTGGGATAGGGAGGATGGGTGGGAGTCTGTGGGATTTAGGAGTTTCAGGGCTGGAGGGAAACATAGAGGGCAAAAAAGGTTTAGGGCTGGATGGAACCAGCAGAGACTCAGGAGATTTAGGGCCGGATGGAACCAGCAGAGAGACCGGAGATTCAGTGCCGGATGGAACCGGCTGGGGAACAGAAGATTCGGGGCTGGATGGAAACAGTGAAGACAGAAGGCAAGGGCTGGACGAAGTCAGAGAAGAAGACAGACAGACAGACAGGACTAGAAGGAATAGAGCATAGCGGAAAGAGGGGATCAAATAGTTCCAGCAAATCTGCAGATGACAGCAGCAGCTCACCCTCAGCTGCAGGAATGTGGGCGGTGCTATCCTCCATGCCCTCGTACTCCACTAATATTCCCACAGACTTCATGTCGGGCTCGGGCTCAGGCTCTGTGGCTTTGAATTGCTCAGTCTCCTTATCTGGCTCTTTAAATGCAATCAGCTCCAGCTCCGTGTCTGCGGTAGGCCCAGGCTTTCGATCTGTGTTGCGTGGGGATGATGACTGGCTGTGCTGTGGGTCAAGCTGCGAGAAGTCTGCACAGTGGGGCTGGACGCTGATGTTGTCCTCATTGTCATCGTTGATCATGAACGTGGATCCTTTCATCCATAGGGTGAAGTTGATGTAGCTTTTTAAAGTCCAGCAAGGATCTCCCCGGGGCAGGACGTCACAAATGTCGTCGTCCAGCCCATCACAAAATTGTAGCTGGCGAGATGGCAGGTGTCCAAGAACTTCTCGACGTAGTCCTCCAAATATCGGCCACCCTGAAAGACAAACACGGGTGCCCTAGCGTCTTCTGCCTTTCATTTTTGTGAGTTTCGGTATTCTGTCACAGCATGTGTGGGGAAAGAGGGCAAAACAAGGCGCTATAACAATCTCAAAGCACATTTAATGAAGCGTAGCAAACAGGGATGCACACAACCATATAGTAGCGATGAGACCAAATGCAAACTAGAGACAAAGCGGGCTTGAAATTCAACTATGGTCATTCGTGTTTAATATAACTCTGAAATGTATGCGTATGCTGTTCTGTGTCAGCTGCGTCACGCCGGATCTGTTTCCTACGTTGTTGGGTTTTGATCTGAATGAAAACAGCGTATCCATGTGATTCCATCAAAAATATCTTAATTTGTGTTCCGAAGATGAATGAAGTTCTTACGGGTTTGAAACGACATGAGAGTGAGTAATTAATGACAGAATTTTCATTTTTGGGTGAACTAACCCAGCCTGGTCTCATGTTTATACGTAGGTATTAATACGTAATATTTACAAGCACAAAACTTACATTTTTGTACGTTTTTATTGGTGCTAAAATGTACAATTTAGACATATTTCAACATTTAAAACGTACAAATCGCTATGTATTTTTAGCTAAAAAACGTAAAAATATTTACGTATCTTTTGTATCATGAAGATATTCATATCAATGCATTTTTAACATTTTATCAATAAGCGATTAGATTTTTAGACCCCGTAACCTATACCCCCCAAACATAAACCTACCCATTTTATAGCGAATATGCATTTTTATCATTTTATCAATAAGCGATTTAGATTTTAGGACCCCTTAACCTACCCCCAAACCTACACCTACCCATTTTATAGCTAATATGAAAGGATATAAAACGCAAATGACCGAAATACGCAGGAAAATAACAATTTTAGTAACAATATAGCATTAAAATATTTTTATAGTCGCTAATTCCACTCCTACCTATAAACCTAAACATTTCACCCCTTAATCTACCCCCAAACCTTAACCTACCCATTTTATAGCGAATATAAAAGGATATAAATCGCAATTGACCGAAATATGCAGGAAAATAACCATTTTAGTTACAATATAGCATTAAAATATTTTTATAGTCGCTAATCCCACTCCTACCTATAAACCTAAACATTTCTGTACAGTATAAGAAAAACATGACAATGCAATTACAATAATTTATTTATTGCAAAAATGTCAAAAGCAGTACCAAAAGTAACCCAAATGACGATGCGTTGCAACCGCAGTCCTCTCTGGCGGAATACAGTAGGTTTGTGTGAGGTGCAGAGCAGAATTTAAGTTGTTAATCGCTGAAAATATATTATGCAGATTATTTTCCCGATCCACTCCGAGAACTCGTGAAGGCGCGTGCATCATTCAAACACACCTCACCAGAAACACGGCATGTCGCAATCTGTGATGAATGCAGGCGAGAGCCAATGAGCGTTCGATTATCCTGCCGTAAAACCTGTCGTTTGAAGCGGTAACATTTGAATTTGTAAAGTGTGACCAAGTTACTATAGTTTTTGGAAAAGAAAATATTTTGTATTAGATGTATTTGCATTTAATATTTAGTTTTAATGAAGTTCTTTTTAACCAAACTGTCTAAAATCAAATAGAAAATCAGAAAAATGTGACCATCTGAATAGTGAAGCCATAATTTACTGTACGCCTAATTTAATTTTGCCCATAAAAGTTTAAAGCAAAAGAGTTCTGCTTGGTTCATAAAATGTCTTTCCCCAGTCTTTCCCCAGAAAGTCTGTCCCCATGTGGCCATAGGAGACATTGCTGTCAATTTGGGTGCCTAAGAGCAGGGGAGTGGCTACACTACAGTGGTTGTGGGTGGGATCTTTTGTAGAACTACAAGGCACAAAAACTGAAGCATTAATTTCACCATTCAGCATTACCAGATCTTTTGACTTGACGAAATTGCTCTCACTTTTGAACAGGGTAAGGCAATTGCATTTAGGATCATTTGATCAATAGGCATTTGATCAGATATGCTAGGCATGGTAGTCATACATATTTTGCGTTATTCCTTTCTTTACAGACATTTTGAAGTATCACCTTTATTGCACAAGTGTCTATGTGATATATGTTAACAATTTACAATAAATGACTTAATTATAACAAAAAAAAAATTGTACACTAATATATACTTCAAATAGTAACATCTAATTAATTGATTATATAACAGCACCGAATGTACTGAATCTATGTAAATACATTGCAACACAATTTTTTTTTTTAAGTAAAATTAAAAAGGTGCTAATTTGAAACTGATATGTTTATTGCACTCGTTGGGAGTTCATTAGGAGTCAAACTGAGGTGAGCACTAAGAGCTACTTAAATTGCAGTCTTTATATTATCAGGTTTGTGGAAATATTGAAACAAGTTATAGCTAAAACCTTGCAATAATGATGCTTTTGAAAGGATGTAAAATTGACTGAAATACTAGATGAGGAGTTAAAAAAAATAGCTGAATGACTTTTATATTTGTGCTGGTTGTGTGTATGCGGAGTATGTTTCAGCATGTTTAAAAACTATAAATTCTCTGTTAATAGATTACCAACAGTATATGACATATGCACTGACTTTATGGAATCATCAGTTTCTGTAGTCCTCTGGTGCTCTTTGTTTATGGGTCACAGCCAAAATCATACTCAGAAGAGACCAAACAACTGTTTTTTGTTTTTTTTTAAAGACAGTTTAGCCTTTTCCAATCATGTCTATTTTTTGTGTGTGTTCATATTACCTGTGCCACAAAAGTCCATGCCATTCTGATGAAGTTACAAGTAAAACAAATAAATAAATAAAATGTTTCAGTCAAAAGTGATTGAAGAGGACCAGGGGTGTAGAGTAGCTGCCATGAGCTAAGATAGCTGAATGAATGAATGAATGAATATGCATGCAAAATAGCACATAGCTGTATTCTTTGGTTCTGAATAACAGAAAATTTTATACTGCCTTTTTTTTCTTGTTTATGTTACATTTTACTGACCTTTTTACATAAGGTCAGTCCTAAAGCTAAAATTGTCTATAAATAACACTTTATTTAAAGATATTGAATGTTGCATTTAAATTATGTTAAATTATGATTAGAAAATAAAATCTAGGACAACACAAGTTCAGTTATTATTACTTTCATTATTGTGTCAGAACTCATTGTCAAAAAGCTTACTCATAGTCCCTTTTGTGTTTGTGTGTAATAGGAAAAATGACCCAATTCCACAGGCATGAGTAAGTTTTCCATGAGTATTTCTTTGTGTTGTATATACAATTTAAATGTGGTTTAATGTCTTTAAAGGAATAGTTCACCCCAAAAGTAAAATGTCCTGATTATTTACTCACCCCCAGTGTATAGATATATGTTATTTTCTTTGTTCAGCCGAAAAGAAATTAAGGTTTTGGAGTTAAACATTCTAAGACTTTTCTCCATCTAATGCAGGGCTGTCCAAACTCGGTCCTGGAGGGCCGGTGTCCTGCAGAGTTCAGCTCCAACTTGCCTCAAC
>NW_015633151.1:1353622-1355500 GCF_001515625.1 Sinocyclocheilus rhinocerous
AACTCGGTCCTGGAGGGCCGGTGTCCTGCAGAGTTTAGCTCCAACTTGCCTCAACACACCTGACTGGACGTTTCTATGCCTAGTAAGAGCTTGATTAGCATGGTTCAGGTGTGCTTAATTAGGGTTGGAGCTAAACTCTGCAGGACACCGGCCCTCCAGGACCGAGTTTGGACAGCCCTGATCTAATGCAAGTGATATTTGATGGTCCAAAATACATATTTAGGCAGTTTCAAAGTCATTCACATGGTCCCACTTAGGTGGCCTTAACTACTATGTACTTAAATAAAAAAATAAGTACAATGTACTTATTGTGTTCATCATGTATTGCAAAACACTTTTGCTGCTATTGAGGTGGGATACGGGTAAAGTTATGGACAGGTTTGGTGGTATGGGTAGGTTTAAGTGTGGGTTAAGGTGTAAGGGCTGGGTCAACAGTGTAAATGTAATTACAGATGTAATTACATGCAGGTATTTGTTAAAATCTAAGTATAATGTAAAAACATGTATGTACACAATAAGCACATTGTATCAAATTATTAATTTAAATGTAAGTACATAGTAGTTAAGGCCACCTAATATAAAGTGGGACCATTCACATGACCCCAGCCAACAAATAAGGGTATTTTCTAGCAAAATGATCAATCATTTTCAGAAAAAAATAAAATAATATATAAAAAATAATTGCTTGCCTTGGACTTTATCAACGTGCATTTCTTCCTCAGCTGAAGAAAAAAAGTCATATACATCTTGGATGGCCTTGGGCTTAGAAAATATTCATTTTTTTTTTTTTTTGGTAACACTTTACTCATAGTCCTTATAACGCATTGTATGATTTCATTAATAAATGTAACCACATTTATAATACATTATAATACTTATCTATTCATTGTTGCACCTTTAGAAAGTATTATGTGTTCAAACTCAAAACAAACAAACCTTCAAATATTCTAATGCTTTTTAACTTTTGATAAGTATTTATAAAAAATATATAGATTTTTGAGAATCACCCTTCAATCTTTTGGTTTACTTTGCTGGATATAGCAAATGATGACAAAATAAACATTTGCAACAAGATAAATTGTCTATGCTTAATTTCATGAAGTGTGCGATTAATCGCAATTAATCAATTGACAGCCCTAGATTATTTATAACACACATTTACAATTATAATTTACAATTTTACATTTATATGTTACGGTCTCTCTAAGGAAGGCAAAGAAGACGAGGAAGAATAATCCACAAAGAAAGTCTTTAATATTATAATCCACATGAAACTCAGGCAAGGAAACAACTCATGGTAGTCGTACCATCAAACAATAACCGACAAACTATACTGAAAAGAAAGAAGACTAAGTAACGCAGCTGATGAGGGGAAAACAGGTGAAGGGAGTTAACTAATAATGACTAACGAGCAAATTAGCTAAAGAGCTAAACCAAACAGGAACAAAACCATGACATTATAATGGACTATATATCTTGACATTGTTTATTTAAGATCTGCACAGTATCTTACTACATCTTGTAAGTGGTTAGATGTGGAGTGTTATTTGAGTGTTCCCTGTGAGGCTAAAATTAATTTTGATGTCAGCTAGTTAATTTTTAAACTGAAAAAAATTCAATGTTTATATGTTAGGTTAAATTTAATTTTGATGGTCCCCGTAGTCTATTGACTATAAGCAACTTTGCAACTACATGTCAACTAACTCTCATTAGAGTATTAGTTAGGCTTAGGTTAAGGTTAAAGGGGTCATATGATGCTTTTTTAAAGATCATTATTTTGTGTATTTGGTGTAACAGAATATGTTGACATGCTTTAATGTTCAAAAAACACATTATTTTTCAAATACTGTACATTATTGTAGGTCCTCTATGCCCCGC
>NW_015633151.1:1356052-1371454 GCF_001515625.1 Sinocyclocheilus rhinocerous
ATAGTGTGGTAGATATGTGGGGGCGTGTTAGAATGAGCCGTTTTAGGGGGGCGTGGCAGAGTCTTAACTTTGATAAAGAATATCTCTTTGGTTTTGAGACTTCAGTCTTTGCAACTTTAGGGATCTTATCTATGCACAATCAGCTTGTAACACTCCAAAGAGAAAGGAAAACTTGAAATCGCATCATATGACCCCTTTAAGGTAGGTAGAATGTTGACGTACTTGCAAAGTTACTTATAGTCAGTTTGTCTGTTGGGGAGCCGTCAAAATAAAGTGTTAGCATAGGCCTATATTTAGCAGACATACTACTAATACTCCAATGACTGCTAGTTGACATGTAGCAGAGTTACTTATCAACAGCTGTCTAAAGAGTACCATCAAAATAATCAAGCTGATATTACAATAAAAACAGTTCAAAGCCAAAGTATTACACATTCATCTGATCTGATATCTGATCTTATGGCTGTTTGAGAAAAAAATATTACTATTATTATTACTATACTTATAAGTGGTCTTTGATGGCTATAAGTAAAGTAGCATAGGAAAGATGGCAAGATATGAGACTTATAATACATTATAACTATGAGAAATATAATCCATTGTAACTTAAGTGGATGCAACGTGTTCACTGTGTGCTATAAATCATCATACTCTTAAATGCTATAACCACAAATAAGTAAATATTATAATACATTAAAACTGTTCTTATTAATATTCATAAGATGATATAACATATTATAAGGTTTTTTATAATGCATTATGCATTCATTCATGCATTCATAATGTATTATAAATATGGGCTTCGTAGAAAGTGTTACCCAATTTTTATTTGTTGGGTAAACTATTCCTTTAATATTTTTGCCTCCCCTTACATTAGTACCTGCGGTGTGAAGGATGTACAATCTATGGAGGCAGTTTCTAGGCCTCTAAATGAGGGAATTGTCTCTATCTGTAACATCTGCAAGTCCCTCAAGAAAGCACATATCAGTCCCAACACTGACACATGCTCCAATTACAACCAAATTAGGAAGCATATAGAGGATGCTGAGCAGTGCCTGAAAACATCTGAGACAATGATTAAAGAAAAACTGGGATATTTAGATGAAAGCATGGAGCAGCTTATTAGAGAGAAACAAAATGTTGAGCAGCAGAAAAAAGAGAAAAGTCTGGCCATGGATAATTTGCGCATAAAAAAGAAGTCTGCTGAGGAATCATTAGAGCATTCCAAAGCAGCTTTGGAGCAGGCTGAAAGAAGTGTAGAATCAGCAAATTATACCATAAGAGCACATCAAGACAGAATGAACACATGTAATGATGTAGCAACTGCAGGGGCAGCACTGCTTGCAATACCAATTATTGCATGGATTGCTGGTGAGTATTACATTACTCTTACCATCACTCTGAATTTAACAATTTGTGAAGTTATGCATTTTTTTCCCTTTGGCTGATGTGTATTCAAGAGATTTCTGTTCTCTAGGTCCAATAATGATTAGTGAGGGACAGCGGGGATTTGAAGAAGCTTCAAATGCCTTGAGAGATGCTGAATGGGAGAAACAAAACTGTGAGTCTCAAGTGAGGAACTGGACTGTAAAAGTGTTTCGTTACGAGGGAATCATTTCTAAGACACAGACTGAAATTGAGCAGGCCAATGAAGCACTAAAGAGGATTGAGAGGAAGACTGAAGAGGTTCAAGAGCATCTAACAGGCACAGCTGAAATTCAGGAAGTGGTCAGGAGAGCTGTCAACCTTCTGAGTGTTCTTAGTGGAAGAGTCACTGTACTGGAGAGACAAACACAACGTTTCATCCTCTGGCAGCCTGTGGTAAAGTCCATGGAAGATGTGATGAAGGCAATAGTAAATACTGCTGAGAATCGGCTCCTCTATAGTGATGGTGCACCAGGCCCTATAAATACTTTGAGGGAGAATGTTGGAGGATTACTGGCTTTATGCAACTCACCCAGTAATTCTGAATATGACAGCTATTACTGATCATTTCAATGTCACTCACATAGCAACGGCTTATAGAAAAATGGGTTGTTGGTGTTTTTAGAAATCACTCAAGTAACTCTGGAAATTGTTTTTGAAAGTAATCTGTAAAATGATGTAGTGTTTAATGGCTGTTTAACTCACCATATATCTGACAAAACAGAGAAAATCGAACATGATTTCTGTATTACAAAACCATACTTGCAATTATGTTGTAAATTCACAAATAAATTTACAACAACTTCTGATTTTAATCACAATGCAAATGAGTTCAAATCTTATCCACTGCACAGCTTTTGTTAGGAAATAGCTCATCATTTAATGAACTGACAGCCTGTTTGCTAATCTTCAACATGTTTTCCCTAAAATTAGACTTGAATTGTAATGACTGCCATGTTTCTTATGTTGATTATAATGCATTTTACTGAATAAAGGACATGAATAATTTAAAATATTGTATTATATTTGATGTTGTTTAATGAAAATAAATATATGTTCTTTCTACGGCTTCCAAGTTTAAATAAATTGCGTATGGTGATGATATAACAATTTTTATTGAATAAAGGAAAAAAGTAATATTAAATAAACAAATAAATAGAAAGGAATTATTTTTATGGTTTCCTGATTTCAACAAATAAATTACAATTTTAGTAGTGTACATTTTTAGAAGCGTATGCCCAATTATTATTAATATTTTTATTTTTAATTATTATTTTTTAATGAACAGAATAAAACCTAATTTTAAATTGTGCACTGCAGTGACCAGCAATTTGTGCTCTCTTTTTCACATTCTACAAACATTACATCCTAGAGAGATAAGAACAAACATATCATATAATGTCATTGTCACACATGGCTCAAAGATGCAACATTAAACTCAAAATACTATGACTTTATTCTCAAAATATTATGGCTTTTTTAATCTTGTAATCTTAGATTTCTTTTCTTACTTTACGTGGCACTAATATGCTAGAAACGGGCTTCCATACTATTCACTTATATGAAATCAAAAATAAAATTTTCCCAGATATTTTGAGATTTGAGAAGTCATTATACTATATGAACATAATGTAAGTTTTAGAACTCAAAATTTCCTTGTAAGTATTGACAAAAGTATCCACAAATAATGTTTTTTTCACTCAAAAACTGAAGTGCTTAAACTCAGATTAATGCTTTAACATAGCTGTTTCTACATTCTTAGCATCGTTTCTGGAGTCTTTGGAGACCTGCAGTGCGTGATGGTTCATATAAAATGTAATCTATGCAATTACAGAATGGTTAAACATGCTCATTACAAGATACTTATAGTGGCTAGAGCTTTCAAATTGGGGTCTGTGATAAACTTGAACAAAAAAACAAAAAAGATTTTAGAAAATGTATTTTCATGGCTGTCAAAGTTACAGTTTTTTTTTTTTAATTGCTAGCAAGTGTTTACTACTTAAAATACTTTTTCCAAACTCTTAACACAGCAACACACCTACATCACACAATTAGCCAAATAGTTAATTTTCTGGCCAAAACCGTTTTTTTATTATTATTATTATTATTAAATACAAACTCTATATTTCAAAATGCTGAATATGTTTTTCTACATATACTAACTCTATCAAAACACAGCAAACCCGATTCAAAATCAAAACATTAGCACTAGTTTCTATCCAACAGAAACATATAGTCAATCATAGCACAGTGACTGTCAAAATACTAACAGTTGATGGCTTTACAAAAACTGCATCACTTGTCATGGTTTAGTTCTACCTAACAGACAATATAAAAATCCATAGTTTTTTGTAATTTAGCCTTCAGTTTACCTTCAACTGAAACGTCTCAGGTTACGTATGTAACCATGGTTCCTCGAGGGAACGAGACGCTGCGTCGGAGGACGCTTAGGGAACGTCCTTCAGCGTGACCGGCTCTGAATCCCGTGTGTAATCAGTCCAATAGATGGGCGAGACGTCATGGGCGGGTGACGTAATGACCAGGAAGCTATAAAAGCACGTGCGGTGAGACCAGCGTCAGCTTCTAGGAGTGAAGCAAGCGCTGGCAGAGATGCCTATCTAGGCCATAGAACCTGACAAAGGTTAGGGGCGTGGACCATCCTGCAGCGTCGCAAATGTCCTGCATTGAGACACCTGCCAAGAAGGCCTTGGAGGCCGCCACACTTCGGGTAGAGTGAGCCTTGACCCCTAGAGGCGAAGGGAGATCAGAGGACTCATAAGCAATGGAAATGGCATCCACTATCCACCGACTGAGGGTCTGTTTTGTAGCTGGAAGCCCTGTCTTAGGGGGACCATAGCAAACAAGCAGTTGGTCCGCCCTTCTCCACAGGGCAGCTCTGTGGACGTATGCGTCCAGTGCTCGCACTGGACACATACAGTTAAGCTTCTGCTGGTCTGGTTCCCCGAAGGGAGGAGGACTGAAGGCCTGGAGTACGACAGGCCGTGGTGTAGAGGAGGGGACCTTAGGAACATACCCCGCTCGAGGGACGTAGACCTTCAGGGTGGAGTGGGTCAACCCTGCGGAGAATCGGGCCTGCAGGAACTCCAGCACTGTACCAACCGGGCAGTTAACTGGGTCGGAGCTGGCGGTCTCCGCACCAAGAAGTGAAAAACCTCCACTTCAAGGCGTACGGTTTCCTCGTTGAGGGAGCTCTGGATTGGAGGATGGTCTCAACAACCTCGGTTGAGAGACCGGAAGCTATGAGTTGTGCCCCCTCAAGGGCCACACCCACAACTTCCACAGCTCCGGGCGGGGATGGATGATCGTACCCTCCGCCTGTGAGAGGAGATCTCTCCTGATGGGAATCTCCCATGGAGCGCCGTCGAGGAGAGAAATCAGGCCCGAGAACCATACTCGGCCTGGCCAGAACGGGGCTACTAGCAGAAGACGGACACCGTCCCGGCGCACTCTCTCTAGAACTCCCGGGAGCAGAGCTATCTGGGGAAAGGCGTACAGACAAAGCCTCGGCCACGTCTGTACCATGGCATCCAGCCCCAGTGGAGCTAGATGACTCAGAGAGAACCAGAGGGGACAGTGCGATGTCATCTGAGTCGCAACTCGGGGCCCACCAGCGTGGGCGTAATCCCGTTGAAACGAGGCGGAGGAGAACCAAACTGGATTCTGTAGACTCTCTCTACAGTACGCAGGACCCACTGAGACACATTTGGCAGTAGTTTCCACGCTGCCAAAGAATCTACTAAGGGAATCAGTCTCTCGAGACTGACCTCTGATGTAATAAGAGCAGCTAGCTCGGTGCCCTGTAACGGCGGACCGGCAGGCGGTGACTGAGAGTGGCGCTCGCGGGAGACTGCTGTGCCCTGTAACTCTGGCAGGGTTAGCAGACCGATCTCCTGAGGGCACTGAGGCGAGACGGACACCGTGTAATGCGGTGAAACCCGCTCCACCCCAGAGGGGCCTGCCCTCATGAGTGCTGGGCCAGTGGCATCAGGACTTCTTGGCCGAGGACCTCTTAGTCTTAAGTACGGTCCGCAGATCCGGCTTAGACTTTGAGGCCCCCGACCCAGAGCGTTGCTTAAAGTCGCGGTCCCGACGCGGAGGAGCACGTGAGGCAACTCTCTGTTTTTGTGCCTCCCTGTATGAGGAGCTGGTACTCGGAGGGGGCTGCTCTCCATACTGGGGCGTTTGAGGGGGCGAATCCTCATCGACGCCTACCACATCAACCTCCTCCTCGGAAGACAGGCGGAGCGTCGATCCCGTTCCCCGGGGGGAAGTAACCTCAGAGCGGGCTTCCGATCCCAGAGAATGGGCGCTGAATCTGGTGGGTGAGGAAGAAGATAGGGACTCGCCCGTCTCCATTCCCTCCACCAGATCCACCTGCGAACCCCACGAGCGTAATCGCCGCTCCACCGTGACGGAAGCAGGACCAGCGCCGCGGGGAACGCTAGAGAAGGCTCCCTCCGCAAAGAGAGTCTTCCGGGAGCGGAGAACATGCATCGTGAGACGCTCGCAATGCGGACAGTCAGCTCTCGAGAGAGCCGACTCAGCATGGTCCGCTCCCAGGCAGACAACGCACAAACTGTGTGTATCCCCACCCGTAATATAACGTGGGCAGGGAGAAACACACAGCCTGAAACGCTGCCTGCCCTCGCCCCTTATGTGTTTCTTTTTATCATGTGCTTTTGACATTTTCTGATTGACAAAACAACATCAAATAAGACTCACAACAGATATCAGACCGACACACACACAGAGCGCTTGCTGAATGACAGAAAGCTGACGCCGGTTTCACCGCACGTGCTTTTATAGCTTCCTGGTCATTACGTCACCCGCCCGTGACGTCTCGCCCATCTATTGGACTGATTACACACGGGATTCAGAGCCGGTCACGCTGAAGGGCGTTCCCTAAGCGTCCTCCGACGCAGCTAGAGTTCCTGAAGAGGAACCCATTTTACATTTGTAAGTGTTAAATGTGTTCATTCTTGGCAACATACTATCTAAAACTGAATGAGTCATTACTTTATAGAATGTACAATAGAAAAAAAAAATAGGGTCCCCTATGCAGAAATTCAATTGGAACCTTGATTAAAATTGCTTTTCAGTCGGTGGGGGTTGGATGTGGATGGTGCCCTCCATGGTAGCTGATGCCAGTGATCAACACAATTCCAACATACATGGCCTTTGGTTACTATGCAAGCTTGTTTCCGTCACAGAATAAAAAAGTAAAAACAGTAACTGTGACTTTTTTATCTCACAATTCGGACTTCTATTATTGGAAGTTACTTTATCAGAATTGTGAGATACTGTAAATTCACAATTGCAAAAAAAAAAAAGTCAGAATTCTGAGATAAAGCCACAATTAGCCTTACCCTTTATATTCCATGGCAGAAATAAGCTTTCATAGGTTCCACATGTGGGAAAAAACAAACAAACATAAAAATGCACAGTCCAACACACCTCTTCTCCCTTTTTCTGATCCAACTACTTCTCTACCTCCTACAACTATTCCTCTCCTTCTCCCTCTCCCAGGCATTATTTTTTCTGATTCTATGTAGTTCTGCATCCACAAAACCAATTCAAAGAGGTCTTTTTTACTCTATGTTGTTGATGTAATGGAAAGAGCTTCAACACCAGACTATTCCTCCAACTGAGACTGAAATCAGCTATTTCTAAATGTTTCAGTGAGTTGTTACTTAAAAATGCTTATCAGTTGTTACAATATTTTATATAGAGAGATTTTTTTCAATACCTTTGAGCTGCTGTTGTTGCAGAAGTAGAAGCTTTATACTATATTTAAGGTTTGGAACATTAGGTCTTCATTTCTGATATGCTGTGTTTAAGCATTTGTAAATAAGACTAAAAACATCCATGATTTTGGTTTTGGGTAAGCTTGTATGAAAAGAAAATGTAAGCATTTTAGAAACATGGTAATTGACTGCATATTGTGTGAAAACAACATGAATTGTGTTAATGGTATGGTCACAACAGACGGATGTTGTGTTTAGAGTTTTGAAAATGTGACTAGAGATCTGTAACACTCTGTAACAAAAACTGTAACACTTGTATATTGTCAGCCCTGTGTTCCTATGTCTTGTGGTTTTGCTCCCCAAGTGCTCCCCATTATCCAGTTTCTCCCTTGTCTATTGATTTCAGGTGTTTCTCATTGAGTTCCTCGTTTAGTTCCCTTTTTAAACCCTGTGTTTTCCTGAGTCCTTCGTCCAGTCTCAAATGTCTATTCCGTGTGCTACGTGTGTGTGTTCCCTCCCTTGAGTCTTTATTTGGATGAATAAAGATTGTCTTTCTGTTAGGGGTGTGAGCCTACACTCGTCTCACGGTTCGGTTCGGTTACAATTATCATGTCATCGATTCGGTTCAATTCGATATCATGATGCATCACAATGCATTGACGATGCACTGCATCCTCAATTTTACTTCACATTTATACAATTTTGTCAATAAATACAAGCAGTCAGATATATGAACTGTACCTGACCTGGTTTCTTAAGTTAGTGGTATTACCCCCTGCTAGTGATGTGACATTTGAACCGAGGCATCGGAGCTTGTGTCGAGAATAAATGGGCGTGCCAGATGAAGCCTCGATTTTAAGCTTGTGTTGTGTTGTTAATTGTCATAGAAATCAAGTGACCAATGACAAACGAAGCTTCACTTTCTGTCCAGTCACGTGCGCGATTCACTTTGCGTGTTGAAATGTTCGATCCCCAAGATCTTACTTTACGAATATGTTTTAATTCTGACTTATTCAGTTACATTTTAGATACCCAGTCATACAAGTAATATGAAGAATACAAATGATTTCAGAAAAATTCAATATTTGTCATAAAGGAAGTTGGAGAGATATGTGGAGGAATTCCTTGAGCTTTCCAACCAGGTGGCCTGTCACAACACCGCTCTTGGTGTGTGTTTCCAGCCGGGGCTGGACGATGATACGATCCGCTGCGATCTCCCCACGTGTGATTTTCCCCTGATCGAGCTGATTGATCTCGTCCTTTATTTAAACGGTTCCGATTTCGAAGTGGAAGATGTAAAGGAAGATTTAAAGTCTCCTCGTCCAGCCCCCTCTGAAACACATCCTGTTTCCCCAGCTCACCCCATGCCAGGAATCCCCACATACATTCTGCTCCTATGCCCAGCCCAGAGAGGGCTCCTGTTCCCAAGCCAAGCCCAAGGAGGGCTCCAGTTCCCAAGATAAGCCCAGAGAGGGCTTCTGCTCCTACGCCCAGCCCAGAGAGGGCTCCTGCTCCCAAGTTAAGCCCAGAGAGGGCTCCTGTTTCCAGTTTCTCCCTTGTCTATTGATTTCAGGTTTTTCTAAGTTCCCTTTTTAAGCACTGTGTTTTCCTGAGTCCTTCATCCAGTCTCAAACGTCTATTTCGTGTGCTACGTGTGTGTTCCCTACCTTGAGTCTTTAATTGGATTAATAAAGATTGCCTTTTCCGTGAATCCTCACTCCTCGCTCCGACACAGTAGGCAGCGCGTGACATATATTTTCACTTAAGAAATCGTACATATTTTATTACATATTTTCACTTAAGAAATTATATTTAAGATTATATTTTATCATTATTTATAATTTAATATTTTATAATAATATTTTTATAATATTCTGATCATATGAGGATCATCACATATTGGTGGGTTCTTTGTATCAAAAACTTTGAAACATCTTGACTAGAGTATGACATTCCACAATAACCAAAAATGCATTACATTTTGAAAATAGGACTAATTTTGACAGATTTGACTAAATTGTCCTTTTCTGCCAATACTGTGCACTAAATGAAAGATATTTGCTCTATATTTTAACTCTTTCATACATAAGTGGGTTTAGTTTCTATGTGCAGTCATTCAAGCCCATTTAATTGCATCTAAAAGTGTTTTTTTTTGTTTTTTGTTTTTTGGCATTTCTAGCATCTAATCCACTGCACCAGATGTTTTTTTTATTTTAAAACTCTCAGTAAAAAACTGAGTTAGGATTGTGTATTGACATTTTCATAGAAATCTGATTACTCTTAGACAATGCAGGTTCTCATGGAGGACATATGGGAATGTAAATCAGCAGCCAAATGGACCATCTCGCTATTCATTTGCATATTGCCATTGTCCCCTTAGTTATTCTTTTGGCTGATTCCCCTTGACCCCCAAGGACAAACCCCACAAATATGTCAACCTGACCTTAGCACGGCTGACCTCACCTTCACTCCTCCCTGAAAGAAAGCAACCTGGACCTGCATTGGTACTTCAGACCACAGTCATCTCAGCCTGGAGCTGCACAATCAATTCTGCCACGACATTAATTCTCTTACTACATTTTAATTTGAATTGAATTATAATAGCTGTGCATTTTTCAGAGTAAAAAATAGGCTACTGTTTCTGTTTAAAATATTTTTAGAATAATTTTTAACTACACATTTTAATCACTAAAATCCAAATCGGTTTTCAGGAAATAAAATGTCTTCCTTTTTTAAAACTATATATCTTTTGTTTTGTTTAGTTTTTTGTTTTGTTTTGTAACAAACCTGTTTTGTTAAATATTATATATTGAATTGTTATAAATGAATATTATATGTTGAATTGAATCCCACATAGATAGATAGATACTGAATTTTTCTTTTTTTAAATGTTTTATTTTGTTTTTTGTTTTTTCAACCAGCGTTTTGTTAAATATTACATATTGAATTGTTACAATTTGATATTATATATTGAATAGAACCTCACATGACTGATAGATAGATAGATAGATAGATAGATAGATAGATACTGAATTTTTCTTTTTTTAAATGTTTTATTTTGTATTATTTTTTTTTGTTTGTTTTTTCAACCAGCGTTTTGTTAAATATTACATATTGAATTGTTACAATTTGATATTATATATTGAATAGAACCTCACATGACTGATAGATAGATAGATAGATAGATAGATAGATAGATAGATAGATAGATTTTTTTCAGGAAGCAATTCTGGGACATTCTGCATACCCTGGATCTCACAGAAACATGGTACATAATACCAATAAGAGTTCGAAACAGATGTCACAAAATCACTCTTGTTAATAGGCATGGACCGTTACACATTAGCGGGTTTTCAGCAGATCTGGGCATGTCAACTAAAGACCGCTCCATGGATTTCGCACAAACCCTCATCAATATCCTTTATTATTGCGCAGTTCAATGTTAATGTCTTGTTGAAGCCCCTGTGGCAGCAGCTGCAGTCCCACCGCCCCCTGCTCCTTTCTCACCCTCCTCTCCTCTTGTGTGTTGTCCAGCTGCTGGTGATCCCTGACCTCCTGACCCTCACTCCTGACCTCAGCGAGTCTTTCCCACGCCACACCCTTTTGTGTGATGTTTGCCATGGCAACACAGTGGTCAGTGGTAATATATGTGCTATCCTGCTAAAGGAACATTTCATAAAGGAAGTGATTTGACTTATAGAGTCACTAACCCCAAAGAGTCAACACACTAGAGGTGCTTGGGTATATAGTTAAGAAATCAACAATTCAAGTGAAGGAAATAACATTTAAAGTAGATTTTCACATTACATCCTTCCAGTATTTGATAAGGCATAACTGTGGTGTTCTGAGTGGGTTCTAAGGCATCACAAGTGGGTTTTTTACCAGCCCAAAAATGTCCATATCTCTGATATTTTGGACACTAGATATGGCTTGAGTTCTTTCTTCAATGTATGTCAAGGTATTGTTCTGCTCGGTCTATCATATGCCAGACTCAAATTTTATTCCTAAAAGCTCAGAGAACTAAAACGACATGTTTTCTCAATAAGCTACATGATTTAAGGCATCATTTAAAACTCATTGTGCACCAAAGTTTAATACTTAGAATTAAAGGTGCCTACTTGTGGCAACGACATATAAGAGTGTCCACTATAAAGACAAATATTTTTAAATCATCTCTAATCAATCTAAACAGATACCAAGTTCTCAGAAATGTATTTGTAATAATGTTAATTTATAATGTCATATGCTGTCATCAAGCATGAATTAATAACATTTTCCTTGACAAGGCAATAACATTAACTAAACTAAAGTTTTACTGTATTTAGTGGCCAAGGCAATTGGATCAGTGATGTGATACTATTTTTATACATATGGTATATGTACTATTACTATAACATGTTTTATATTTAATTGTTCAGAAGTAGAAGTACAGTAAAAGTGAAAAGAAAGATAGACAGACAGAAACTTTTAATGTATTTTGTTAACAATATAGAGTACAAAAATTACCATCACATCAGATGAACATTTATGCAGCAGTGCATATTTTGTTTTGTTTGTTTTTCTCTAATTTCTGTTTGAGTTTCAGTTGTTTGATTCTTGAAATCAGAGGTGTTCTCTTTGTTAATCTGTAATATGTCCGAGGTCAACTCCGATTTGATTGTAAAAGCAAATTTTAGTAACATCTTCAATATAAGGTCTTGGAAAAAGTTGCTCATCATATCATCAAGCCATATTTTATAAGTCCGACTCAAGGGCTTGAGACACTCTCTCCAACCGATTGACTATCTGCAGCATAGCCACACAAACCAATGTAGTTATTCTTGCATCCATCCACCTGTCATCTCTACTTCTCCCTCTCGCTCTCTTTCTCCATCTCTCTCTCGACCCCCACCCCCAATCCTATGTCACTTTCTCCATGTATTGTAGTACAAGAGATGTTCTCTTTTCAGGCCTGGTCTCTTAGGCAACCCCACTGCTGCATGTAATGAGATGGATAGAAGGAAAGGGAGAGAAAGATGTGGACACACACACAGATACCGACAGAGACAGAACAGGACGCTGACCAAGATGGTCACTGACCACAGATCTCCTGTATGGATTTATCAACAACATTTGAAGTTCATGAGTGATGAAATTGGACAATGGAACTAAAGGTAAGGTGGAAAGGAATCGCAGTATCATGGGATTTCCAGTAAATTAAACAATATAGTAATTTAACTGGATGTACTTTATTTGATTGGTTTAGCATCACTGGGAAAAATGTTAATACTGAGTCATGATTATGATAACTGGAAATTTAGAGAGAAACTCTTCAGTCGTTTTTAAAGAATTTATATATTCTAATATAATATTATTTTTATAATATAATGTAATATAATATAATGTACTTTATGATTTATATGTATGATTTACTCTCTGTTTCAGAACACTTTTGGTGTCATCCTGTTGTCTGTGTAGCAGTTGGACTGTGTTGGATTTCTGTGGCTTTCTCCAGTTTTTTTTTTTCCTGTCCTCCGCAACCTGGCAGTCAGAGACTGATTGTCCAAACGCAATTCTTGTGTCTTCCTGATTATTGTGCAGGAGTTGTGGATGGACATCACGCCTCTGGCTAGCCGCTCTCATCGGTCTGGAATACGGTTCTTAAGGGACAGTTCACCCAAAAATGAAAACAGTCATCATTTAGTCACCCTCGTGTCATTTCAAACCTGTTTGAGCTTCTTTCTTCTGTTGAGCGCAAAATAAGTTTTTTTGAAGGTTATGGGTAATCAAACAGTTGACAGTAGCCAATGACTTCCATAGTATTGGAAAAAAATACTATGGAAGTCAATGGTTACCAGCCACTTTTTGGTTATCCACATTCTTCAAAGCAAAAGAAAGAAACTCATACAGGTTTGGAAAATGATTAAAAAGTTGACTAAATTATGAGTTTAGATTTTTTTTTTTTTTGGTTAACTATCCCTTTAAAAGGAAAAAAAAGACACGATGCAGGTTATTACTGTAACTTCCTAAAGGGATGTGTGAAAGAGCATATTTGGGAACCAATCCTAAAATATCCTATTGGGATCAAATAAAATCCTTCTGGAAAAACTAAAATTTCAACAGAAGTGTTCTTGACTTTTAGAGTTCAGTTGGATATTGTGTAAATTTTAACAGAACCATCCTTCTATTGGAGTCATGTTTTGCAAATGGGCTTTTCCATAAGGAATCCTGATGATAAATTATGAGAGAAATTTCAATAAGAATCACATTCCTTAAGAATTTTATTTTATTTGTTTTTTATTTTTACTGAACAGAAATTGTATGAAAGATCTGTTAACAATGAGAAACAGTTAAGTTAATTACGTGGGGTGAGTTTCTCTAGAAAGGGGTAAGGACAGCTTGAGTAGAAGATTTAAAATAGAAGATCAAGAGAATAGTATTATTGAAGAAATGCAAATGACCAGGTCAAAGCACAATAGGCCCACTGACCAGGCTAATCTCTGTTAGGCACACACACACACACACAAGGGATGGGGGGACTGGGATCAACATTTTGAAGTATAAAGACTGAAATACTGTTTTCTTATAAAACATAATACAATTATAGTAAATAATAATACATTCTTTTTACAGTGTGCTTAATTATATTTCGGTATGTTTCCTATAAACTGAAATCTAGTAACAATAGCATAGAAACATACATTTTTTTCATATTTTATGTGCTCTTTACATGAAATCAGAACTCAGTTATTAAGAAAATGAAGGACAGACACTAATTTATGCCAAGTTATATGTCTTCTATAACAATACTGAAAAATGTCCTCTGTAATAATACTGAAAAATGTTAGATGATATGATAAGACAAAAGATATAGCCTAAGATATTTAATAAACAATATGTTTTTTTGTTTGTACACTTTGGGACTTTATACAGTACTATCGATGAATTAGCAATGCCTGCATTTAATAGCCATTTAGTCAACATTTTTCAACACTGTACTGCATGGGCTCCACATATTTGTGCAAGACCTGATGATCATGTTATCCAGCATAATTTGAAATAATTCCAAAGAGCATCTTGTGTTTCAAAAGAGCAAGAGCATCTGTCCTTTTGTTCAAAGAAGTTGCAAAATTAATTTGATGCTCAGGTCAACATTTCTCGGTTTTAAGTTTTTCTTTGTTTTCATAAAAAAAAAAGTAAAATCCTAAACCTTTCTCTGGAAATAAACCAAATTTAATTTCTTGTAAATCACATGTTTTTTAAAGAATGTTTCAACTATATCCAATGAAAGACCATGGTCCTAGATAATACTGACTGACTTTGTACTACATTTTCAAAATGTACCACTAATCCAGACAGAATTGAGCCAAAGCACATCAAAGCATTGTTTTTCGCCATATTTGATTAAATTTCTTTCAAATCACATGACTTTGGAGAAGGCATTTTAAGTGTGTATCTTGTGCAACATTAGCAGAGTTGAAAGACCAAAATCTTCTTGGAATCCTCACACTGCTCACACAGGAATAACACTCACCATGGAGGTGCACGTGCATCCTCTTCTCTATCTGCTGCTGTGTATGTGTTCTGCTGTTCAGGGAGAGAACAGAAAGAGGCAAGTATTATATATTATTATTGTTTACTAGTATTAATGGCTACACTTTATTTTAAGGTGTCCTTGTTACAGTGTAATTATACATTTAAGTACTGAGTAATATTAATTAATATTATTACATGCACTTAATATATAGTTTAGTCATGAAACTCTAGATGGCGCAGGCTGATGGGTTGTTGTTAACGTAACTGATGATATTCAGAGGGTTAAACGACTTGGCACAAGCTGATTGGTTCATGCTGCATATGCAGCCAATGAGCTTACTGCCTTGCATTTATATGGCTGGCTAGCATTCACTAGAGATTCCTGCAGCACGCTTTCAGAGTTTCTATGAAACCCTCCACCATCCCCAGCTCCACCTGTATAGATCTGCTACGGGTTATATGCTATTTATATGCTATATGCTATTATTATAATAGTAAGTACATGTAACTGTCAGACTCTGGGCCAGGTTTTGTGTGTGTCTTTGCTCCCTATGTGCTCCGTCATCCAGTTTCTCTGTCTCATGTTTTGAGTTCATTGTTCCCAGGTGTTTCCAATGTTAATTGTCATTAGTTCCAGGTGTCCCTTGTCTTCCCCTCATCAGTTCCTGTGTATTTAAAGTGTGTTCTAGTTCTTGTC
>NW_015633151.1:1371478-1371558 GCF_001515625.1 Sinocyclocheilus rhinocerous
ACCCAAAACAGCTCCTTCTCCCGTGTTTTATTTTCGTTTTTGAACAGTCTTTTGTTTTCCGTTTTCCCCCTTTTCCCCCC
>NW_015633151.1:1376062-1386342 GCF_001515625.1 Sinocyclocheilus rhinocerous
TTTTGAGTTACTTTACGCCGTGTCTCCTCGCTCCTTCGTTCCTGTGTTCCTCGTGTGTGTGAACCGTGACAGAGCGACTGACCAAAACAGTAAGCGGCGCTCCTTCTCCCGTGTTTTATTTTCGTTTTTGAACAGTCTTTTGTTTTCCGTTTTCCCCCCCGTATGTCATTCGCGGTGATGAAGACCACACTGTGAAGCGTGCCGGCCGCGCCGTTGTCAAGCCCGCCAGCCGGGGCTATCTCCAGCCCGCTGGCCTCGCCGAAGACAAGCCCGCCCGACGCTCAGAACCCCTACCAGTGTAAAGCTTGCCAGCCGCGCCAAGTCAAACTCGCCGGCCCCGCATATGGCAAGCCAACCAAACATTAATGTGGCAAGCCCGCCGGCGGTTTCTATGTCAAGCCCACCAGCCGGGGCTATCTCCAGCCTGCTGGCCAGGCCGATGGCAGGCCTGTCAGCCGGGGCTATCTCCAGCCCGCTAGCCACGCATAAAAGTGTGTTCTAGTTCTTGTCCTTGGTCAGTCGTTAAACGTCATCCTGATGTGTCGAGTCCTGTGATCTCAAGCCTTTGTTCAATAAACCCTTTTGAGTTACTTTACGCCGTGTCTCCTCGCTCCTTCGTTCCCGTGTTCCTCGTGTGTGTGAATCGTGACAGTAACATGTAACAAGGACACCTTAAAACAACAATGTGTTACCATATTAACTTGTAGGAGTAGTTACAGTAGTAATAGTTATGACACCTAGGCTGTGCACCTTAATAATAATAATAATAATGTTAACCAATACCAATGTAGGTATTTAGGTATTGTTGTAGGCTACTGTTGTACATAATGTATGCTTTCTAATATCTTGCCGATAATTAATGCAATTTAATGGCAGTTGACTTTAATGTAATAAAAGTTGCAGCCAAAATAACCATTTTTGAAGAGGCGTTACCACACTGTACATCAAGTTACATGTACTTACATACTAGTATAACAGTAAATTATGCATAATTACAAGCCACTAAGCCTAAACATTTTGTAGCTAACCCTAACCTTAGCCCTATAGTAAGTACTTAATTAATTAATATTACTCAGTACGAATTTGTGTAATTGTTAACACTTTACAACAAGGTCTAATTAGTTATTATTAGTAAATTCATATTATATTAATATTATAAAAATAATATTAAACTAATATTAACTAACAAAGAGCAATACATTTGTTACTCATCTTTGTTCATGTTAATTAAAAAAACACAACTGTTCAGTGTTCATTGAAGTTCAGGTCCATTAAATAATATTAACAGGTACAACCTTTGAGTTTAATAATGTATTAGTAAGGTACATGTTGAAATGAACATAAACTAAGATTTAATAAATGCATTTGTAGCATTTTTCATTGTTAGTTCATGTTAATGTATGTTAACAAACCTTATTTTAAAGTGTTCCTGTGTAATTACACTGTAACAATGTCACCTTCAAACAAACCCAAACCTGCATTCAGGTCTAGCTTCATTTATACCATGAAATGAAAACTTTTCATGAGTTACATATTTTCTCTTTCATTACGTAGTTTTACTCAGAAAAATGAACACATTAGATATTAGATGGGTTTTGAATGCCGTTCCCATGTTTATAAATAATTTGTTTAAAGAAACTGAATTGAGTTTAATGAAATGGTCTTGGTTTCTCTGTGTGTGTGTGTGTGTGTGTGTGTGTGTCAGATTCTTAATCACCGTTCCGAGTGTTTTTCATGTTGGTGTGAAAGAACCCGTATGGATTCAGGTGCTTTGCAAAACCCGTGTCCTGTCAGTTAGAAACAGAGATGCTTGTTCCCATGTCCGCACGGGAGACCAAAACAATCACCAAAAAAGGGCAGTTTGAAGCAGTGAATCTTGAGGTAAAGAAAATAAATGTCTAAATGAATAAAAACATTTTCATGTAATTTAAGACCAAGACAAGAAGTTTATTTTAGCAGGATGTCGTTATCTATAAATACACAGAATAATTAGTTAGATATGTAGCTGTTGAAACACCATTTTGAAATTATATAGACAAAATAGACAAAAACAAATGATATAAGCATCTATACTATACTCATCCTTTCATTTAAATAAGTTACATTTTATGAGGTTCATTTTCTGTGTATTTCCTCTTCAAGATATTTGAAAGTAAAAGTTCAGCCCTGAAATCAATCAATGGAGAGCCTCCCTATCTCAACCTGGCATGTGAAGTTGATGGTCAGAAATGGCAGACCCGCGTCCTGGTCTCCAAACACAGTGGCTACATCTTTATTCAGACGAGCCAACCTATATACAACCCCAAACAGAAAGGTACAATTAACATGTGACATCTTCGAAATGTGCATGAAAAATAATATCAATGACACTTAGTATTAGGGGTGCGCCCGAAGCCGAATACCTTATTCGGAAAGGCATGGATAATGGCTTCAAAAACAAATAACGGATAACGAATAATTCTGCCCGAATATTCGGCTGAGGCTGGCACAGTCTGGTGTTTGCTAGATTCACAGGTGAGCCAGGGGATCAGCGCGATATTTTACACAAACCTCTAAAGTCACGCAGTAATGAGTGTGTGAAGTGAATGAACACTGTTACTTTTTATTGTATTTTTGCGGTAACTTACTGGCAGCACTATTGCCAGTAAGTTACTGTAACTACCCCTTTACAGTAGCTTATCGCAAGTTCATTTTACAGTATAATGCCCTTACCGCAATTTCATTTTACAGTATGATGGCCTTACCGCAATTTCATTTACAGTGAAATACCCTTACTGCAACTTAATTTTACAGTACTATATCCTTATATCCTTACTGTAACTTAGTTTTACAGTATAATATTACAGTAATTCTACTGTAATTTATTTTATAAAACCTTTGAATATTTTTCATGAATGCCATTGAATTGAATAAATTCCAAATAAGTGACCTGAGTCCATGTACAACAGTATATTTTTTTATTCACTGTCACTATTAAATACATCCATTACTTATTTATTGTGCTTTATTCTGGAACATAAAAAAAAAACTAAAGAACTGAATTCATAACAAGAAATCAAAGCAGAGATCATGACAATATTGCAACAAAAATAAATATGGCAACAAGCATCCCAGTTGGTCTTTTGGCTGAATGGCCTCCATAACCACTGACAGCTGATCTGAAACAAAGGGGAAATGTGTGAGAAAGGGTCATGAATTTATCTCATCTAAATTTGTTCATGGACAGACAAGGTAACAACTTGTGCAACAGCAGTTATTCCCAGTATAGTACTGTTTAAACAGTATTGCTTTTTTGCACATCCTTGTCAGGGAACTCCATTAATTGCCTGAATGTACAATCACATTAAAGAGGTACACTGAGTAACTTTATGGTCCTTCAAACTTAAACTTTTTTTTTAAGTATCATTTTAGTTGTGACAGCTCTTGATCCAATGAATATCAGTGTCAGCTACTGTAACATTTGAATTGTTTGTAAATATTAGAGCAAAACAGGCTTCTGAGTCAATCTAGAAGTACTCTTGAATAATACAGGATTATAACCAAAATGAATACTAAATCAAGATAATAAATGGCTGTCATCAAATTCTCAGAAAAAAATGTATCTAATTAAATTGTATGTAAACTGGAATCATATGGAATCAGAATAAGAGAATTAGAATAATTGTGAATCAAACTGAATTGAATCAAGATCAGAACTGAATTAAGAGCTTGTGAATCAAATGGAATTATAAAATCTGTATCAATCCCCAGCCCAATATCTGAGTGATCATACATTAAAAAAAAAACGTACTAAGCCAAAGGTGCCGTGATTCTAGGTGGCCCTTAAAAGAGTCTTTGGGGTGTAATGATTAAAATGTCTCCACGATCTGCTTTTTGAAGAAATATCGTTATTTCGTGCTACAGCGCACATTCTATCAGCTGCAGTTCTGGCGCCTCCCTCCGTCTCAATATAATGTACAACGCCACATGCATTCACATCAGTGTTAGCTCAGCGGTCGAGTTACTCTCACGGGACACTGCACTTATGCGCAATCACAAAACTACATTATTTCCATCTGCTTTAAAGCAATACCGGTTAAACATTTAATTCACGTGCTGTTCTGCATGCGCTTTTTCTGAGCGCGTACTCATGAAGCGCACTAAGTTGTCTTTCGCGTCTGATTGATTTGTCAAAAATACACAAGGTTTACATATAAACACAGTTGGTTATGTCTGAAATGAAAGTAAACAGTTGAGAGAAGCCCTGGTTAAAGCATACTTACAAAGCCAAAGATGCTCAGTGCTGTGGCTCCTAAAATAGCCTATGGGGTGTAGTTAGCTCCTGTTGAAACAAACAAAAGAGAGAAAAAGAAGAATCATTATTTTTCGTCAGTGATTATTGACTAATCACTATATGTTATGAACATGATAAATCATAGATCTAGAATGACTGCTTAATAAGTAAATAAATAAACAAACAATCATGGGTGTAGCCCACACATGATAATTATTTAAATAATCATATATTTTTAAAAGAATATCATTATTTCATGAATATCAAGGACTTTTGTCAGGGTTAATCCATTTGACCTAATCAACATGTGCCTATTCATAAAATATGTGATATTTTACATATTTACATCTTGGCCACATGTCACGTCACTAAGTTATATTTATGGGAAATCATGTGTGGAAAAACTACAAGGTTTTTAATTATTATTATTTTTAAATTAAAATAAATGTAGGTTCAAAAAGGTGGTTAAGTAACTGGGGCAGTGACACAAAACACTGACAGAAATCTAACAAAATGGCTTAAGAGAACGAGGATAGATGTGGAACTCCTGTCCTAGATCTAAACTACTGCGGCATGACACACACACACAAATAGGGGGTCCATATACATTGAGATGAGGACACTGAGGAGCTACTGTAATTTGGCCTGTTGTCCTCCAGGTGACACTGTAAGTTTACAGTTCTTATCAACAGTGTTTCATTATGACTTAGTTATCTTAGTTTTCAGATATTTTCTCCTTCTGATCTGTTTATTATGGTATTTCTTTTGTCTTTTCAGAGACTAGTGGGAATGGGAATAGATGTAAACCTTTCCAGTAAAGTAAAAATTAAAATGAAAGTAAGCAGCAGTTTAACAAATATTTCCACCATGTGCATACATGAGGTCAAATATTTCCACAGCAATATTATTCTTATTCTGTTTTGTTACTGTAGGTGGCAAAGGCTTATTATGCTCATAAGGAAGATTCCAACTGCGCTGACTTACCAATAAATGTGACTGTAGAGGGAAAAGTGGAATACACAAGTGAGTTGTGAACTATCCATGCCAAAATTCATGCTTAATTTAACAACACATTTAACCTTATCCATATAATTCATACCTTATTTCTGTAAATATGCAGAATTATGTGCAATTATTCTTACAAAAATATTTTTAGGGTGATGTACAACAAACTTACAATTACTATAAGGACTATGAACAAGATGAAGAGAGGAAGGAGGAGGAAGATCTCCCCCGGCAGTGGAGAATGACATGGAAGAGAAGAAATTGTTGAATAAACTTGTTATTTTTGCTTTCTTGGCACACAAAAAGTATTCTCATAGCTTCATAATATGTGACCCTGGACCACAAAACTCTGCTTAAATTGAATTATTGAATTATTTAAAATAAAAACGAAATAAATAAAAACCTGTGTGATGTTAATGAACCCATTGCAGTGGCAATATGAAAAGAGCTGACTTTATATTCACAGTTTTTATCAAATGTGACCCTGGCCCACAAAACCAGTCACAAGGGTCAATTTTTTGAAATTGAGATTTATACATCATCTAAAAGCTGAATAAATAAGCTTCCCATTGATGTATGGTTTGTTAGGATAGAACAAAATTTGGCCGAGATACAACTATTTGAAAATCTGGAATCTGAGGGTGCAAAAAAAATCTAAATATTGAGAAAATCATCTTCAAAGTTGTCCAAATGAAGTTCTTAGCAATGCATATTACTAATCAAAAATTAAGTTTTAATATATTTACAGTAGGAAATTTACAAAATATCTTCATGGAACATGATCTTTTTTAGCATTAATTTTGATCCATACAATGTATTTTTGGCTATTGCTACAAATATACCCCAGCGATTTAAGACTGGTTTTGTGGTCCAGGGTCACAGGGTTGAACCACAGATGTCACAATGTCCTTACTACATTTCTGTGCCTTGATCGTGGTAGTATTGCTGTCTTTGGAGGGTCAGAAAGCTCTCGAATTTCATAAAAAAATATCTTTTTTTGTGTTCCGAAGATGAACGAAGGTCTTATGGGTGTGGAATGACATGAGGGTGAGTAACTAATGACAGAATTTTCATTTTTGGGTGAACTATTCATTTAATAGTTATCTATCTCTATCTTATGATGGGTCTTTCATAATTTTGCTTTACTCCATTGTTTCTGTTGTTTCTCTAACATTCTCTCCAACAGCTAAAAGACCTGGTGGACAGGTATATTTCTCACTATGAGCTCACACGAGGAAGAGTGCTGTTGTACTTCAATAAGGTGAAAAGAGCACAAACACACGGTCATAATTTATCATAACTCCCTTACTAACAAAGTAGTTGAAGTTGTCTCTCTGTCACCCCTCAGATAGATGAAGGTGAAGCCTGTATAGCATTCGGAGCCCAGCAAAGTGTGGCTATTGGTTTAGTTCAACCAGCTCCTGCTACCTTTTATGATTACTATGAGCCAGGCAAGCTATTCCTTAATTTCTTTTTGTATGAGAAAATGTCTTTTACAGGACCAAGACCAAGATAGCTTATATTTACTTTTTAATTGATAGTTATTTTAAACATCAGTACATTGAAACGTTTATTGAAATTGTTAAAAGCCAAAGGCATTTGAAACCAACATGAATACAAAGAGTACAGAGTTTCTAACGTTTTAAACTTGTTTTCTTTATCATGGACGCCCTGAGTTGTCATTGATACCCAATACCCAATGTTCAGTGCTGTACAGCGCCCCCAAGAGGAGCAAAGCGGTTTCTGTCCTGTGCTCAGATGATGTGTGTCAATGTGCACAAAGTAGGTTCTCAGTAAATCATTTATCATTCAAACAAACAAGCCCATATAAAAACCAGTGAGCATATCTACTCTAACCAATGACCATTTATTGTAGAATTGCTCTGAGTTGTACACATCATAAAATGTGTCTGTTTCATCAGGAGGTTGTTTCACAGAAGAAAACAATTGGCATGGAAATCACCAAAAAGAAAAGATTTGAATATGCTTGTTTCCACACCAACATTGACTATGGTTTGTGATAACATATTTATACAAACACTAGCAAACCATGTCCGGTTCAGACTACACGATTTTAGCCCGATTTTGCCACGATTTGCTTGACGTAGGGTGTCGTGGGGATTCGTAAACGACAATGGGCATCGGGACGCAAGATTCCATCGTTTCAGCTCGTGTAGTGTGTCATAGCGGACGACAACTGATTCCGCGTCTGCGATGCTTCACAACATCTCTGACATGTTTCTTGTCCACTACACAACAAGATTTTAGGAGTCAAAATCGTGTAATCTGACACAGTGACTATTGTGACCGACAAAAATATTGTGTAGTCTGAACCCGGCATAAGAGAGTAAAATATTTTCAATAAAATCTTAAGAAATTGTGGCTGAGGCAGATCTTACCTTTTATTATTCACTTTATTTTTCTGACAGCATTTGAAGTCATTGTGGATTCAGTTACTGAAGAAAGCAATTTTATGTTATATTCAGCAACTGTGACCGTGGTCCCAGTGATCCTAAGTGATCCCAGTGATCCTTTTTTCCTGAGCTTTATATATAGCGTCACATGCATTGTAGTAACGATCAGTACAGATCATGACATGAGCATTTTAAAAATAAATTTTAGATAAAGAGGACACTGTGCTGAGTTTATTAATCTACTAGATATTCTCATATAAATTAAGAGTTTAACCTCTGACCCTCAGCGGGAGACGTGAGCGTGAGCGCAGACAATACACAGGTGTTTGCCAAGAGAAAGCACTGCAAGGGTGAGCTAAAAGAGGGCAAGACGTACCTCATCATGGCCCCACCAAAGACTTAAATGGAAAGTAAGTACATTTACATGTATTCATTTAACAGTCAATGTATGTCCTATTGAAATGGGATGTTTGAATGAAACATATTTTTTAAATATAGGCTGTTTGTATTCCTGTCAGAAACTATGATTTGCTACTTGCTAGTTGCAGAAAAGTAAAGAATAATATTTGATAGTATTATTGTTTTACTGAGCTTTATATAAAGAAGAAAATCATGATTAATCAAATATTTTATTGTATTGACAGTCCTACATTTTAAAGAAAGACAACATACAAAGAACAACAATAACTACAACAATAATAATAAAATTGGCACATAATTTTTGTAGAAAAAAAAATCTCCTCGCCTATGTATATCTTTTACATTAGTTGGGATTTGTGGGCTCTATTTTCTGTGTAAAAGTGCTTCATAATTTTTCAGGCATGTTAATTGCAAAAAGTGCAGTACTAACAATTTGAAATTATTTGAATTGTTTCTGCTCTGGTTTACACTACCATTCAAGTGATCGGGGTCAGTAAGATATATGTGTGTGTGTGTGTGTGTGTGTATATATATATATATATACACACACACACACATATATATATTTATTTATTTAAATATATATAATATTTTATTCAGCAAAGATGCATTCAATTGATCAAAAATAGCTGTAAAGACATTTATAGTGTTAAAAAAGATAAATATAAGATAAATAAATGTGACCCGTGCTGGGAAAATTAGTTAGAATGCGCACGGACTAATTTTGAGGCAAAAAAAATAAAGATTAAAAAATTAAAAAGTGAACAATTTCAGGTTTTCACAAAAATTAGTTCCTTAAGCCCTCGTCTAACAACTCCATTGCTCCAAATAGTAATTACACATCTAAAATTATCTTTATTTGTATGTTTTCTAAGAGGAGTACCTTTTTCTCTGCTCCCTTCTTGCGCTGCCGCTGACTGACATATGAATCGCGCACATAAAGGCACTTCCGATCCCGATACATACAGTATACACTGAATTGCTGTTACGTCTTAAGTGAACGTTTGGGGAACTATGGGGGAAAAACATCTGATGTGTCACATTATATTTGATCTGTGCAGTATGTAGGACTTACTATATGGGCCATCTGTCTCATTAATGTTAATCTAAAAGAAAAAGATTGTTGCTCTTGATTGAACTGCTTTCTTTTGTAGTTTTAATAATCAATTTATTTGTAATGAACACACTGTAGTGGTTTTTACATTTGACTATTTGTTTTTCTTACTTAAATGCTTTTGTTTAGATGTAAAATGAAAAAGTAATGTACTATTTGTTTATTTGTTCTATTGTTGTTGTTTTTGCATCTATTCTTATTTTAATAACAAAAATCTAATAAAAATGGCTATATTGTGATTATTAATATAGTAATTAATATTAAGAAAGGAAGTGGAGGAAATGATGCAATGTTGCTAGGTGATTTTGCTTTGGAACCTTCAGAAAACGTTAACTTGATTTTTCTTCTAGTTACTTTGCTGACTTCGTCAACTTCAAACTGTCATTTTTCGTCCGATTCCAACAAATCATATATCATCTTGAAGGTCTTTTAATGGAGAATGTGAAAATAAAAATAACTAATTTTTTTTTTATTTGCTCGATGTGACTCATTTTGCCAGCACAGGTCACAAATGCTGTTCTTTTGGGGGTGGAAATGTATCACCGTTTGCACAAATATATTAAAGCTGCAGTCCGTAACTTTTTTGGTTAAAGATTATCTGAAATCAACATTCGAGCAAGTACATAACCAGCCAGTGTTCAAAACTATCGCCTTACTTTAGCCCGATTCACAATGGTTAGCTTATAATAATGTTTTCTAATTTGAGTGGTACGGGTAGGTTTTCGCGGGAAATTCGAGCATGCTGCTGCGTAATTACATCACGTCTGTAAACATAGTTGCCGATCGTTTATAGCCTTTTCTCACAGCAGCTATAATTAAATGTATCATTTTGATGGCGGACTGTAATCCAGAAAGGACTATGTGTTTATGAAACACATGTGAATGAAATCTGACTGCCACACATACTCCTCAAAACATTAGATTCATCCACGTAGGGCTGCACGATTAATCGAATGCGATTGTCATGCGCATTTTGATAGTAATGCCGGTTCTGTAATCAGCAGGAAATCATCATCACGTGCTTTCAGATGGAGCAGAATTTACTACACATAGC
>NW_015633151.1:1386436-1403040 GCF_001515625.1 Sinocyclocheilus rhinocerous
TTTTCTCATGCCTTAAAATAGCTTGAATGTAACTCTACACCCTTGCCTCATTTACTATACCCGGATCTATGAATATGCAAATTAGTCCCACCTCCACTCAGTCACACCAGCCAGCGCCTCCTGATCCACTGAACTGTAGTAAACGCAAAACAATGGCATACACGGATAATGACTGATAAAACTATGTTTTTACTAGCGGACAATTACAGTGAATACTGTAACATTCGTTAAAGTTACTTGATGATGTTGTGTCCTAAAATTCTTTGAAGACTTGAATGAAGCCGTTTGTGATTCTTAATTCGTGCCCACGAGCATACGCGTGTGAAGTGCAGACGCCGATGCGGGAGAGGTGGGTCTGACTGCACAACTGTTTTCAAAATTTATATGTTTTCAACAAGAAATGCTTCTTGAGCACCAAGTCAGCATATTAGAATGATTTCAGAAGGTTATCATGTGACTGTAGACTAGAGTAATGACTGCTGAAAATTCATCATTCCCATGACAGAAAGAAATTACATTATAAAATATATTAAAATAGTATAATGATAATATTTGACAATAGATGACCTGAAGCTAATAGCCATGAACTCTTTCTCTCTCAGCATGCAGTACCTGTTGGATTCAAAAACATGGGTTGAGTAGAAGCTGTCACCCTCAGCATGCAAAGCATCAGTCAACAAGAGTTTCTGCAAGGAACTGAAAGATTTTGTGAAAGAGTACCAAGTTAATGGATGCAACATGTAGTCTGAACTGCAATTTGGGGGAATTTAATCAACATCTCACTCAACATCTCATCTCAACATCTCACTGCAGCAGAAAAGGAATCTACATTTATCCTGATTTGTAAACTTGCTTTTCTTTTTATGCTACCGATTATGGGAACCTTTAGTCTGTCTTAAAAGATATGTGCTTATAAAACATTTTAGAGTCAGTATCTATGAAACGATCACAATAACAACCATCATTTTCAAAGCTAAATCTTTTTTTTTCTTTTGGAGACAGCTCAGCAGATTAATAGTGACCACACACAGATAAATCAACACACATCAATTACAAAAACACACACTTTTGAGGCCTCTTTCACATCCTCTCGCTGAGTTTCATGCCACTCCAGTCTTTAAGACTTGGTTCATTATAGTGAAGTGATTCAGCTTCCCGGCATAGGTGTATTTTTTTTTTTTGAAGACTCATTTCATTTGGCAGTTGGGAGTGTGAGAGAGGCTTCTGTGCTCACAGTAAACTCGGCAACATCTGCAGAAAGCTGCAGGCGGGGGCGAATACGTGTACATCGTGCACACTACGCTGAAGAGGAAGCTGAAAGGGCAGCACGTCACCGAATCCATATGGAGCGACTAAAAAGTGAACCGTGGGTAGTATCGCCCACTCAGTGTGAAAAATCAGACCCTTTACTCAGAAGGCACCAAAATAAGCAGATAACACTGTGCCAAGATTAGGGATGCACCGATACCGATACTGGTATCGGTATCGGGCCCGATACTGGCCTCCTGTACTCGTACTCGTACTCGTTAAAATGCCCCGATACCAAACGCCGATACCACACAGCATGTGATAAGCGCCATATTTAAACAAAGAAACACTGACAACAGACAGCAGAAAGGAGTTATGGATGTCTACTACGAAGTATATGTATGCAATAAATATAATGTTAAACATTCAGTATTAACACCTGTATAGCTGATGTGCGCGAGCTGATAAACAAAGCACGCTGAGTGGATTGAGCGCGCGGCGGCGCAGATGCGCGAGCTTGCCGAGTGAATATAAGTACTGGAAAAAGTGGTATCGGTGCATCCCTAGCCAAGATAGCTAGGGATGGAGAAATGAGGGTTGTGATAGACTGACTGAGATAAGATGAAAATTGAACCCCTTAATTAAGACTCTAGAATCAATAAACAAAGACTTGGACTGTACAATTACATTTGCATAATTATCAGGCAAATGCAATCACGTTTGTTTCTTTAATCTAAAGAGCAAATGCTAAAAGTATTTGATAAAATAAACTTGTTACTCCCTTGGTTTATTCAATTTGCTTAAACTGATAAAGTCATCTGCTAAATGATTCACTATAAATGTAAACATATAGCACCACCCCAAAATAAGTCCTATTTTATCCAACTTACAAATTTGAAGTCTAAATTGAATGTTGATTACGTAAAATTACAGGATACCACAAAATAATACGTATGAATTCATTTGCCAAGATGCAGCTGACACCGTAGACCACATGAAAATGGCAACATGACAGATTTAGTAGGCAAAGTACACACATTCATAGTATAGAACATACTTTTTTACATAAGCCCCAATAGTTTCCAATTTCTGAATTAATGACTCTTACGAGCCGGATATTTTAAAGGGGTCATATGATGCTGCATAAAAGAACATTATTTTGTGTATTTGGTGTAATGAAATGTGTTTATGCGGTTTAAGGTTAAAAAAACACATTATTTTCCACATACTGTACATTATTGTTTCTCCTCTATGCCCTGCCTTTCTGAAACGCATCGATTTTTACAAAGCTCATCGGTCTGAAAAGCGAGGTGTGCTCTGATTGGCCAGCTATCCAGTGCGTTATGATTGGCCGAATACCTCAAGCGTTAACTGGCCATAACACTAAAGAATTCATCAGTATAACAAATCTCTTGTTGAATTTTGCTACTGAAATATATCTGACTTGCCTATTGATCTTAGTATGACAAGTGCAGTTAAATATACATAGTAAATGGTATTTTAATTAATAAACATTCAAATATGATGCAATCCTAAGTGCATGTGGTGTTAATGATGTTCTGACTGATTTTATCTCAAATTCAAATAGGATTCACACTAATGGACTTTTATGTGCTTACACTTTGTCTTGCAATCATAACATCACAATCAATGTCACAAAAATAATAATTTCAATAGAAGTCTAATACAATCTCCAGTGAAAGTCAAGAAGATGCGTTTGTCTGTGTTATGTTTATTAGTGCTTGGCATGCTAAACTCTTGTTTATTATGCTTGTTTGAATCTTTTGGAGGAGGGAGGACATAAAGAGGTGCGAGCGCTGAAAGTAGAGGTAGAGAGGAACAGACCCAGGCTTTATGCTCTCATATTATTCTAATCTCAGAGAGTCTGTCCAACATAAGCAACACGGTGGGATTGGCCGTCACTTCAATCGGGCTCAGGTCAATGCTCACCTTGTTTGCGCGGTCACCATTAAACTTCTCGTTACATTTGAATCAGTAAAGCCTGAACAAATATGCAGACTCAGAAATGCACATATTTTCATTTGGGAAAAGGTCAAATGCTGTATTTAGGTAAATGCTTCTGCATCACTTAACATCACCTTTATTTACTTGTTATGCATATCTTGAATTTTTGAATGTTTCCAGCAAGACCTTGCCAGGTTTCATGTTGGTGCAGCCCAAAATATATTAAAGAACTCAAATCAAATCAGTCAGCAAGGTCTGATTTTCAAGTCCATGCTGGAAATCCAACTTAAGGTGGTAGGTTTCTAGCTGTATATTAGCTTGTGCAAGCAAGTAGACCATTTTTGACTGGCAACAAACCAGCAACAACCTGATCTTACCATATTAAAGGCTAATTCCCACCGCAGTGACAAATGCCGACCAGTGCTGACAATTACGTACTTCTCAGACATTCCATGACATAACTACTCACAGGAAAAGTTGGTCAAGCTGGTTTTTAGAACATGGTAGCTAGCTAGATTCTAGCTGGTCTAAGAGGCCAACAAATTTAGAACATTAACAAACCAGCTACCAGCTGGTCATGTCATTTTTAGTTATCAAGCTGGTTTTTGGAACATAGTGCTAGTTTCTAGCTGGTTTAAGCTGGTCATTAGCTGGCAGATCATCATAGACCAAAGAAACAAAAACAGTTGAAGGTGGTCAACCTGGTTTTTGGGACATTGCAGCTGGTTTCTAGCTGGTTATTAGCAGGTGGACCATCATTGGGTCAAAAAACAAACAAAAAAAGTAGGTGGTCACGCTGGTTTTTAGAACATGGTAGCTGGTTTCTATTTGGTGCAAACTGGTCATTAGCTGGTAGACCATCTTGGACAAGTAACAAATCAACAACAACCTGGTTATACCAGCTTAAGATGGTCAAGCTGTTTTTGGAACAAAGCAGATGGACAACCAGTCATGGAACTGCTTGAACCATGGAGCTTGTTCCAAAGTTACTAATTACTGACTTAAGAGTAAATATTTGCACTGTTAATGGCATCAAAGCATCTGTGTTATTTGTGGACAATACTGAGATTTTTTTAAATAATTTGTGTGCATTTAAATGGATTAGTCAACACAGGTATTTAGTTATGTAAAGAAGCCATTTCTCATAAACAGCAAACGTAGTCTATAAATTACAAGCAAATGCAAATATAACTGGATTAAAGTGTTTTGTTTAGATAGTGGTAGATAGAAAGTTTTCCACAGAAACAAATGAACAATACTCTATACTGTATAATGTGATTTTTTGGCTCATGAATTCCCAGAAATGCTTGTCAGTAGATGGTTGTTTTGTTAGGTGTGTATACAGCTCAAGGCTTGGCACTGCTTTGACTAAGAGGGTAAGGTCAGGTCAGTAACAGAACGGTGGTCTCTGATGTAGGCCTGCTTTAGCGTGATATAAATATCATACAAGCGGTGGCGCTAGTGAGCAGTGGCCACCCATCATTTCCCATCAGCTGACACGACAAACACTGTCTGTGCTCCACTAGAGGATTTTCCCACTCAAACTCTCATCAGGTGCTAGAAAGGAAAAGTACAAGCCAGATATTTGTGGAAAAGGTCAAAATAATTGTGTATGGAGTTAATTTAGATACATCTGTCCAACATGTGACAGAGGTTTTCAACTATTTTGGGGTGTAGCCTTTGCGTTCATTTCTCACAAAATGTGTTTTCTTTGCTTATCATGTAATATGAGTACAACACTGCCAGGTAAAAAAAATCCTTACTAATAGTATCTGCTTAAATTGAGGGAAATTATTTAACAAAAAAAAATAAATAAATAAATAAAAACCTGTGTGATGTTAATGAACCCATTGCAGTGGCAATATGAAAAGAGCTGACTTTATATTCAGTTTTTATCAAATGTGACCCTGGACCACAAAACCAGTCATAAGGGTCAATTTTTGGGATTTATACATCATCTGAAAGCTGAATAAATAAGCTTTCCATTTATGTATGGTTTGTTAGGATAGGACAATATTTGGCTGAGAAACAACTATTTGAAAATCTGGAATCTGAGGGTGCAAAAAAATCGAAATATTGAGAAAATCGCCTTTAAAGCTGTCCAAATTAAGTTCTTAGCAATGCATATTATTAAACTAGTTTTAATATATTTACGGTAGGAAATTTACAAAATATCTTCATGGAACACGATCTTTACTTAATATCCTAATGATTTTTGGCATAAAAGAAAAATCGATAATTTTGACCCATACAATGTATTTTTGGCTATTGCTATGAATGCTACTTAAGACTGGTTTCGTGGTCCAGGGTCACATATATGTTTTATAAATATTATAGATTTACAAAAACAAGTGACACAAAAATATTATAAAATGTAAGTAATGTTTATTAAAGATATATTTATATTTTTGATTTTCTTACATGTTGCATATATTTTAATCTATATGAAGTAGTAAATTATGGTCTGAGGGCAGGTGAAGTATAATCTAATGTCATAATTGTGATCAAATAAAGGGAAAATCAGATTAAATGGTGCATTTGTGTTAAAAGTGATTAAAGTGTAAATCCTGCTATTTAAAACATTATAGTTTGATGCTACAATTATTACAAACCTGAAACCTGATTACAGCCAGAGGCGGACAGTAGTGAAGTATTTTTACTCTGCTGTAAAAGTCCTTTTCTTTAGAGTGTTTTTCTTTAGAAAACTTTACTTCACAACATTCCAAAGCATAATATTGTACTTTTTACTGCACTACGTTTCATATTAAATATCATTTAATACTTAATTACATTAGAAATCTATTACTTTCTTACATTTACTCAAGTAAAAGTAATTCAAAGATTTACTTGAGTACAAGAAAGTTTTATTTATGAAATGAAGTGCAGTAAAACGTATGACATTATGCTTTGCAATGTAGTGAAGTAAAGTTTTCCAAAGAAAAACACTCTGATAAACTACAGATACTTTTTAAATTTACTTGAGTAAAGTAAAAATACTTCACTACTGTCCGCCTCTGATTACAGCAGGATGTTTGGTTAAACTGTCCCTTTAATCAGCATGGTGGTTGTAACATGTAAAAACAGATGCCACATTATAAATTTTTTAATGTTTGACATTTCCCATTATATTGGTAAAAAACAGGCATAATTCTAGAGAACAGCATTCATCTCAAGCAATAACTGATAAACAGAAAGGCGAGAGACTGCTAATCGCAGATAGATTAATAAACTCTGACTGTAAGTCTGTTAAATAATTTCTTACCAGGAGAAAACGCCCATAATGCCATTCAGGAGCAGGAAATATGCACCATGTAAATTGGCAAGGAGGCGGAGTATGGAAAAACTTTAAGTAGGAGATTTGATTGCCCCGGGTCCTTTGGCTAGTGGAGCTCCTGTTCACTGTCTCTCTATCTCCATTAATCTCAATCAGTCACAGGAGGTTCTCAAAGCTGCTGGAAGGAGCTTCATACAACACTGAGCAGGACAGAAGCAGCTCCAAACACAGGTAAGACACATTCTATTACACATTATTATAATCATGGTGTTCATTGCCACAATCAATAATTGGCAGTAAGACTATGATTTTTAGGCCAGTCTAAACAGAAGCCTTTGTGTAAGTTTTACTTCATCTCCAATTATTAAATAATTTTTTGGATGCTTCTGTGGTGAGCGCTTAAATAGACTGGAGTATTTTTTTAAACTGGAAACTTGCCCTGGCAGTTTTCAGTTGGCCTAAGTAAAGATTACATAAGAGCTGAGTCAAGGATGTTTTGTATTGTGAAATAATGGTCAGTTCAAGGTTTGTGGATGTTGAGAATTGTAGATGTTAGATAAGAATAAAATAATAAAAATATACATTTTTAAGGATCAATGTGTATATTTATTCATATTTATGCATGCTATTAATAATTCAGTTGGCCTAAGTAAAGATTACATAAGAGCTGAGTCAAAGACATACAGTTCCTGTGAGCGGAGGACAGTACGGCTCTGTTGCTGCGGTACAGTCCCTCCGATGATAGAAGTTTGAGAGCTTTTTCCAAAAATGCAGTCCTTGAGCTCCACCAGCCCGGCTCATCTTAGCCTGACATATATTTGAAAGGCATGTATTTTATTTACACAAATTTGAGCAATGAATGAATGAATAAAACTGCATGCAAAGGCAAACTAACTCAGCTATTCTCTTTTTCAGGGAACACATCCATTATATCACAAATACCTGTGAGATAGTTGAGGAAAATAAATATCAAAAAATTGCATTTTAGGCTTTATATAATCAGTTCAAACCTTTTATTTGTATGAAAGACTTGACACTTTAATCCAGCATAAAATGTTAATCTCAATAGTTTTTCTCTTCATGCTAAATCCTGTGCTTTCTCTTCAAGGCACACTTAGCGAGAATAAAAATGGCACTACCAAATCTAAGGAACACACTATTAGCCACAATATTCCCAAGCTAGTAAGCACAATATTAACCACCAAAGTGAAAATCCAGACCCATGCTGCTTCTTCAAAAAGCACCAATCAGACTCTTCCTTCCACACCGAAGCCTGTTGTGGATGGTGTCCAGAAACCTGTGCCTACTCTTCAAAACACACTTAGTGAGAAGAAAAATTCTACTACTAAATCAAAAGGGAATGCCATTAATCTAAATGTTCAGAAACCAGTAACCACATTATCAAACACCAAAACGAAAAACCCAAGTCAATCTACTTCCTCAAAAACTAGCAGCATTGGTCAGACTCTTTCATCCACTACAAAGCCTACTGTAGATGTTGTCCAGAATCCTGGGCCTGCTCTTCCAAGCAAACTTAATGAAAAGAAAAATTCTACTGCCAAAACAACAGCCAACACCGGTAGTCTTAATCTTCCAAAGTTAGGAACTACAGCATTAAATACCAAGCTGAAAAACCAGACTCATCCCACTTCCTCAAAAATGAGCAGCGTCAATCAGACTCTTCCATCCACTACAAAGCTGGTTGCTGAGGAAATCATACTTAGCGAGAAGAAAAATTCTACTGTGAAGTCAATGGTCCAAACTATTAATGTTAATGTGTCAAAGAAAGTGGCTACATTATTAAACACCAAAACGAAAAACCAGACTCAATCTACTTCCTCAAAAATTAGCAATGTCAATCAGCATCAAGACATCGTCCAGAAACATGTGCCTTCTCTTCAGGACCCACTTAGTGAGAAGAAAAATTCCACTGTTAAGTCAACATCCCAAACTATTAAAGTTGCGACTACATTATTAAAGACCAAAATGAAAGACCAAATTTCCTCAAAAACTAGTAGAGTGAATCAGACTCTCTCATCATCTACAAAGCCTGATGTGGACACCATTCAGAAGCCCGTGCAAAGTGTACAAAACGCAGTTAGTGAGAAGAAAAATTCTACTACCAAGTCAACAGTCAATAGTGTTAATGTTAATGCTGAGAAACCAGTAACTACATTATTAAAGAGCAAAATTAAAGACCAAAATCAATCTACTTCCTCAACAACTAGTAGAGTTAATCAGACTCTCCCATCATCTACAAAGACTGATGTGGAAACCATCCAGAAACCTGTGCAAAGTGTACATAACGCAGTTAGTGAGAAGAAAAATTATACTTCCAAGTCAACAGTCAATAGTGTTAATGTTAATGCTGAGAAACCAGTAACTACATTACAAAAGACCAAAATGAAAGACCAAACTCAATCTACTTCCTCAAAAAATAGTACCACTGATCAGACTCTTCTATCCTCCTTGAAGCCTGCTGTAGATGTTGTCCAGAAACCTGTGTCTTCTCTTCCAGCAACAACTGGCGTGAAGAAAAATACTAGTACCGAGTCAGCAGGCCACATTATTCATGTTAATGCTTCAAAGTCAGTAAACACCAAAGTGATAAACCAAACTAATTCTGTTTCATCAAAATCTAGTCACGTTGGTCAGACTCTCTTATCCACACCAAAGCCTGTTGTAGATGTCCAGAAACCTGGGCCTTCTCTTCAAGGCACAATTAGCGAGAAGAAAACTTCTACTTCCAAGTTAACGACTCAAACTATTAGTCATAATATTCCCAAGCTAACGACATTAGTGAATACCAAAATGAAAAACCAGACTCATCCAACTTCCTCAGAAACTAGTAGTATCAATCAGATGCTCCCATCTACCTCAAAGCTTGATGTGGATGAAAGCACAATTAGCAAGAAGAAAAATTCTACTGTAAAATCAATATCCAAAAGTATTAATGTTAATCCGCTGAAGACATTAACTACATCATTAATCACCAAAACGATAAACCAAACTCAGTCTACTTCTTCAAAAATTAGCAGTGTCAATCACACTCTCACATCCACCACAAAGCCAGATGTTGAAAGTACTCTTAGCAGGACAAAAAATTCTACTGTCAAGTCAACACCCCAAACTATTAATGTTAATGGGTCAAAACCAGTAACCACATCATTAAACACCAAAACTAAAACTAAAACTAAATCTACTTCCTCAGAAATTAGCCATGTCAATCAGACTGTTGCATCTACCACAAAGCCTGTGGTCGATAGAGTCCAGAATCCAACTAAAGACAAACCTGCAGAGAGTTTACCAGTTAAAGTAGTCATCACTAAGGGTTGCATTCCTCAGGAGTCTCAGACAGACTCAGGTAACGTAACCAAAGTACGAGAAACGGAGCTCAGTTTAAATCCTGGATCTCCTCTGGTAATGACTCATCACATCAACTTGGTTCAAGGAGCTTGCACAGGAAGCTGTGAAACTGAGATGGCCACACTGAGAGACAGAGTTGAGTTTCTTGAGAAGGAGATGGCAGCAATTAAAAAAATGTGTAAGTAAAGTTATGCACTAATAAAGATCTTAACATCTTTAGTTAACCATAACAATGGCACTGGTAAATGGTAAAACAAGCATTAGCAATCAAAAATGTGTATGAAACTGTTCAACAGGTTATAATTCACACACTGTATCATCTATCTTCAGGTGTTCAGTGTTCAGGAGAGCAATGCCCTAAAAACTGTAGTGGCCAGGGCAAGTGTGAAGATGGAAAGTGTGTTTGTTTCCAGAGTTTTAGTGGCCCAGACTGCAGTGTCAAAACCTGCCCCTCTAAGTGCAACAAAAAAGGGAAGTGTGTGAAGGGAAAGTGTGTGTGTCAGACTGGTTATACAGGCCTAGACTGCAGTAAGGGTAAGTAAGGCATATGATAGTACAAGACTGTTAAACTTTAATGTTAATTGGAATGATTCACTACAAAATGAAAATCTGATAATCATAATTTACTCATGTAAATGTTGTTCCAATATGATTTTCTTTCATAGAGCATAAAAGGAGAATTTTATCAGAATGTCCATGCTGCTGTTTTCCATACAATGAAAGTGAATTGTGACGAGTGGCTGTCGAACTCCAAAGATTGAAAAAGCATGATAAAAGTATCATAAAATTAGTCCATATGACCTATACACTATTCCTAGTCTTTTTAAGCCTTATTTTGAGAAACAGATGGAAAATTTAATGTAAGATGATCTACGTTAATGGTGCTTTTTATAATTTTAGAGCTTAAAGGTAAATGGTGAGCAGTAAGCGATTTCTGAGAAACACTGTTGAAAATTCAAATCAACACTTTTGTGAATATTTGCTAGCAGTCTGTTCTGTGTGTGTGTTGAAAAAAAATGGTGTCCTGGCTGTAAATAGGGGAAAAACAAAGTGGATTGTACTGATCAGACTGAGCACCACAGCACACTGGTAAGAGAAATATACCTGGAAAAAGAAGGGTTTCAATAAGTTAATATTGGAAAATCTTTCCAGTGCTGAAGAGACGTGAGCATGAAGTTACTCAAACACCTGAGTAACTTTGGTTTTGTGATGTTTCACAGAATCAAGATACGCTGTTGTAATATTAGCTATAGTAATAGGACTGATTAATCCATACTTGCGCAAGCTTTCTGTTACCAACTGTTAGTTGTTGCCTGTGTTGGACAGCATGTTTGTGAATTTGGGGACAGAGCTATGAAGGCGAGGGTGTGTTGGATGTGTTTGGGTGTCAGTTTCAAATATCGACAGTGTTTCTCAGAAAGCGCTTACTGCACCATTAACAGACCATGCTCCCAAACCATTTTCATTGTGAGTAAAAGAGCAGCAGGAACATTTTGCTAAATATTTCATGTTGTGTTTCATTTTGGGCTGAACTATTCAAGTAAGAATGTATTTAAGTCTCTCTCTAAATTATTTCCCCAGCTGTTGACAAGAAGATCACAGTAACAGTTGAAACAGTGGCTATGAAGATCCCCACTGCCAAGACTGATACAAAACATGTGAAGACAAAGCCAGACAAGACCATATTCGTGAAAAAGACAGACACAAATGACCCAAAGACAAACACCACAGCCAAGCCAACAGTGAAGCCAAGTCCAACCGTGTCTCCAGGTAAAGCCCAGTCCAATACCACAAAGAGAGACAAGGTTATTAAGACTATTGGTCAAGTTCTGCTAAACCATGAAGGTAGAAGACGTCAAGAGCAAGTAAAAAAAGGCAAAACAACAATCATAAAACTAGATTTAGACAAACAATCACAAACTGAACTGACCAAGAAAAATAATCTTAAAGATGAGCCTGTCTATCAGAACGCGACTCAGAGATCTGGAAAGAAGGTTAATGGAACCTCCAATGTTTTAGAGAATGTGTTTAAAGGCACCAAAGACTCATCTAATTCAACTGTGTCCAAGACAAAGGTCACTATTAGAACTGTAGGTGATCAAGCAAAAGAAAGCAAGACTATTAATATTACATCTACTGGAAAAGAAAAGAAGCTATTGCACAGCAATGTAACAACAACTCTCCAAGCAGAGAAGAAGTCTGATAAGCATGTAAATGGGACACGTTTTGAATCCAAAACTCGTACAAAGCATTTTAACAAAACTATCAGCAGATTATCAGTCATTGGATCAGTTGAGGTTCATAATATCACTTCTACCGGGTTCATTATGTCTTGGGAAGCTCATCGAGACATGTTCAAGAACTTCACTATATCAAGAAGGGAAATCAGAGGAGGAAATGAAGATTCTGAGAAAATTCAGGATGGAGCAGCGGCTGTAAATATAACAGATGTCCAAAGGCCCAGTTTAAACATAACATCAACTAAAGTCCAAAGTAGCAAACCTGAAGGAAATACTGTGAAAAAGTTCTCCCAAGTTCTTGCTGGTACAGCACGGTTGTATCATTTCAAAGGCCTTCAACCTCAGACGCGGTACTCGGTTTCCTTGTTTGGCTCTGGTCTTGGCATACGATCCAAAATTCACCGCCTTACATTATCCACAGGTAGGCTTCCCATACTTCCTGCTTTGGTTCACTGCAATAAACACCAGTGAAGAGCATTTACTCTCCTGCGGTGTGCTGGCAGCACTTAAGTATGCTTAAATCTCTAATGAATGCATGGAATACGGTACCTTGTGCATTTTAAATATTGATGTTGGCAAGACCCACTTACTCTATTTTAGTCATAAATACTAGGCATAATCAGGAGCACAAAACAGCCTTAGATTTTCTTTGGCTGTCAACTTAACATAGAATTTCCACTGCTAAAATGAATGATGTGTACCGTATTGGTGAATGGTGATATTCAAAATTCACCATTAAATCATTTTAAGACTGAATGCACCAATTGATTACTTGGATAATATGGCATATTTATGCAGGAATATAAATGTCTCAGAACTCTAAAACATACATTTGTGGTGATATTTTAAATGTCATTGACTTCAGTTAAAACTGCACCAACTTTGAGATTTTCTTTGACTGTGCTTTATGACTTTCTGACATTTTGACATTTTGTCCAGGCCCTGAACCACCCACTGACTTGATGTTCAGCAATATAACAGAGACTTCCTTCTCAGTATCATGGACAAAACCTAAAAGCATAGTAGCAGAATTTAAAGTCACGTACACCAACACTGTAACTGGTACTGTAAATGTCTTTGAGTTATCCTGCATTTCTGCTATGACTATTAAGTGCTACTGTGTGCACCCTCACAATACATGATGATTTTGATGATTTTAAAATGCTTTACCTTTTTATACTGCAGGTGAGAGTGGCTCCATGTCTGTTGACTCCCAGCTGTCCCATGTTCTCCTGTCTAAGCTCTCTGCTGGCTCCACCTATGACATTACTGTGAGCTCAGTTCTGGAGACACTCGAAAGCGAGCCAGTCACAGCCTTTGTCGCAACAGGTGCGAAGAATGCTTATTGTTTTTTGTTTCTTTTCACTTGATATTATGGTTGATGCTGATGTTTTGGGGTCACTGATGTCTCTTTCACATTTCTATAAATCCTAGTGCCGGATTCTCCTACTGAACTAAAGGTGGTGAACATCACAGACACTAAAGCTCTGCTGGTATGGAAACCATCACATGCTAAAGTGGACAGCTACATACTCAGTTATGGAACTACAAAATGTAAGTGCAGTCAGGCTTATTAAATGGCCGGTTCTACACTAAACCGTCATTGCTTATTAAAATTTTTTTTTTTTTTTGCGTTTTTTTGCTTTCTAGCTCCTAATGTGACTATTACAGTGACATTATCTGGCAGTACTGTGGAGCATCAACTCAGAGGACTCCACAGATCTTCTTTATACATGGTGAAAATCAAAAGTCAAGTCAACCGGCTCCAGAGTAGCCCAGTCTCCACAACCTTCACAACAGGAAGTGGTGCGTAAACGGTCACAATTCTGTTTACTTACCTCAAGTACACTAAATGACACAAAAACACTATAGAAGTAACATAAAAGCAATTTAAAAAGATTTTAGTGTTGAGACTGATAATAACTAAATGGTCAATATTAAAAGTCAATACCAGCCGATATAGGCCCTAATAACACAAAAATCTGTAATATCAACTTGACATCCTTAGTTTTACTTGTTATATGGTCACAGTTGGTACGACAAAATTGTGTGATGAACAGAACAAAACTGATTATTTATTACTAAAATACACCTTTTCGCCATTTTAGTCCAATATTCTCTACAGAAGCTGCCATATCTTGTTTTTATCCTTTTTCATGCCTGTATGTTTTCCAGGAGTGAAACTTCAGGTTTTGACTCCCGGTGAGGTGACCTTTCACTCAGCTGTGATTTCATGGAGGGCTCCCCGTGTGGCTTTCAAAAGTTATAGGCTCACATACCAACTGAGCGAGGAAGTCAAGGTGATTATATCAATAACTCAATAGCACCCAAGATAAATTTAGCAGCCTTCCCACAATTTTCACTGACCCCTGCTTCGCATTAACAGGAGGTGATTTTAAATCCATCTGTGACGCGTTATGAGCTGACTGGACTGGCAGCCTTTTCAAACTATACTGTGAAAATAGAGGGAGAAAGAGATGGACAGTACATCAGTTTTGTCTTTGCTGAATTTACCACTGGTGTGTAATGTTCCGTTTCATAACTAACTCAATTTCACCCCTGGTTGTGTTCTATCTTTCATAGATTTGATTTTCTTTATTCTTGCGCTGTAGCCCAGCTCCCGCACACATACCCCACAGACTGCTCAGAGGTACAGGTCAACGGGATGAAGGAGTCAGGAGAGGCTGAGATTTACCCTGAAGGGAAGGATGGAGAGCCAGTCTGGGTCTACTGTGACATGGAGACTGATGGAGGAGGCTGGACTGTAAGATACAAAAGCCTGGTTTGATACCTATAGTACACCCACAGCTTTCCCCATGTTGTTGAAGCATGACATATTTTATGTTTGGATCATGATTTTATATTTTGTGTCATGATAGTGTGTCACAAAACACTGTAATTTAAAAGAATATATTTAAGTACGAATTGAATGTTATGTTTTTAAACACTTCATTGCATGTTAATTATTATAATGTATTATAGTTTAAATTTATATTAAATGCAATTACCTGAACTGTAAGAGTGTATTTACACATTTATATGTAATTTCATTATTATTTCTATTAATATGCAATCTTTAAATAGTTAAAGGGGTCCTATTGTGCTTTTTCACTTTAGTTAGTCTGTAATGTTGCTGTTTGAGCATAAAAAAGATCTGCAAAGTTACAAAGCTCAAAGTCCACTTCAAAAGGAAATATTTTATTTAACAGAAATCACTTTTCAAAAACTACAACGAACGACTCGTTTGGACTACAACGCATTAAAGTGAACACTCGATGATGACTGGCTAATTTTTTTTACCAACGGAGGCACGAGAGCTGAGCTCTCCCCCGGCCTCCCCCTACCCTTCTATATCACCTAGCGGTTGTAATTACATCAGCAGATTCGGCACATTCGCGATAGAAAAGCTTTTCAACTTTAGTTAGTCTGTAATGTTGCTGTTTGAGCATAAAAAAGACCTGTGAAGTTACAAAGCTCAAAGTCCACTTCAACAGGAGATATTTTATTTAACAGAAATCTTTTCAACTTTTCAAAAACTACAACGAACGACTCGTTTGGACTACAACGCATATTTTCCGGGATTTGTGATATCACAAAGATCGACGAATGGGACGAGACCTGGTTGAGCTGCACTAGAGAAGGCAACAAGTGTTATCACTATGTCGGAGACGCGCTAGCTTTCCCAAGGCAGACGAACTTAGAGTGGTTACAATCATCTGGGGTTAAATCGCGCTCAAATTGATTTGATTATGATGTAATATTTACACTGAAGCTCGCAGCAGGCGGCTATGGTAAGGGGCATGACGTTTCCCGACCAGGCGCCGAGTGCTGCCAATCACAACACACACTGGCTCAGCTAACCAATCACAGCACATTTCGTATTTCAGAAGGCGGGCCTTCATTTGATACAGGAACTATTCGAGCCATTCATGCCAGACTGGGGAGAGAGGTGTTGTAATAATGTAAAATATGTGAAAAATTATGTGTTTTTTGAACAACCTAGTATGAGAGCCTGTTCTTGTACACCCCTAAAACAAAATCAAGACTTTGTAAAAGAGCATAATAGGACCCCTTTAAAGTGCACTGTCAAATCTACAGACAACCATTTATAGTAAACTAAAATATACTTTAATGTTTCTATTGAAGCTTGTATTACATTTATTTAAATATATCTGTACACATTTGTAATGATGAAGTTGCCATTTAAAATATATGGTTACACTTTATTTTATTCACAATGTCACTTTAATGTATTTTGCACACAGAAAGACAAAAGACTGTTGCTTTTATGCATTTGCATTGTTCTGATCTTATGTATTTTTATCTCAACTATATTGTCACCAGTGGCAGCTCGTGGGTTTTAAAATGGAGGAGGCACACTAATTGTATTGGTCTGGGATCCCTGCCGATTATTATTATTATAATTTGCTTAACCACTTTAAAATGGTTTTTTGGTTGCTTTTAGTCAGAAAACGTGAAGAAAACGACATACATACAGCAAGATAATATAA
>NW_015633151.1:1403986-1409919 GCF_001515625.1 Sinocyclocheilus rhinocerous
TAAGTGCTTGGTACATTATCAGCGCAGCGGGAGACGTTCAAACTAATATCACGTAATTTACGTCTCTTTGATGATTGGTTGATATCAGAAGGGAGGCTAGCCTCCTCTACGAGGTTTCTTTTCTCAACACTCCTCAGTGCTGAAAGTGAACACTCGATGGTGATTGGCTAATTTTTTTTACCAACGGAGGCACGAGAGCTCAGCTCTCCCCCGGCCTCCCCCTACCCTTCTATATCACCTAGCGGTTGTAATTACATCAGCAGATTCGGCACATTCGCGATAGAAAAGCGGCGCTTTCACGTTATGGTATTACAACTGTGAAATTACAAACAAAAAATACACATTCTGAGACATGAACTGAAATGAATTGTGAATTTTATTAACATTAAAACGTCCTCCTCCCATTTTCACCTCAAAATTATGGGGAAGCTGTGCCTCCCCTGACGAGCCGCCACTGATTGTCACCCCCCTTTTTGTGAACTGAACTCATATGTGGCTAAGTATATGGTTTTTGAATTTGAGTAAGATTTTGTTGTTTTACAAATGCAGGTATTCCAGAGGAGAATGGATGGATCTACTGATTTCTTCAGGAGCTGGAGAGACTACAGTAAAGGCTTTGGTTCCCTGAGTGGGGAATTCTGGCTGGGTGAGATTTTCCACAGTCATTGTATTTTTTTTTTTTTTAGAAACCCCAAAATATATATACATTGAATATATTTTCAATTTCCCAGGTTCCCACCTAAAGAATAGCAGTTTAACAGTTGCGGGGACTTTGAATTACATTTTTGCACCCTCTCTCAACAGGAAATGACATCCTTCACACTCTCTCCAGTCGTACACCAATGAGCCTGCGGATTGACCTGCGTTCAGCAAATGACACAGCCTTTGCTCATTATGCCAACTTCAACGTTAGCTCAGAGGCTAACCACTATGAAATCGAGCTGTCTGGATACTTTGGCACTGCTGGTAAGAGAAAATAAAATACTTTGTATGAAAAAAAAGCTGGTTTTGTATTAAGAAAGACAATCTGACGCTCTAGCTATATTTTGTCTTTTTGCAGGTGATTCCATGAAATATCACAACCGCCGTCCATTCTCCACAAAAGACAAAGATCCAAACACTCTTAGCATCCACTGTGCTAAGGCCTACTTGGGAGGCTGGTGGTATAAAAATTGCTACAAGGCAAACCTCAATGGCCTCTATGCCTCCTACTCAGACAACAAGGTACTGCATCAGCAAACAGCAGCGTTTCTGTAGCTCAAACAAAAGCAGGCCCGGATTGGCTAATCGGGAGCCCCGGGAGGATTCCCGGTTGGCCGGTCTGTTTTTTTGGCAGCGAGGGCCGCGGTGTTGTCATGCCACTAGGGTTGAAATATGGATGCTGTCCACTGATCTATAATAGATATTATATATAGATCAGTGATGCTCTTTTTATTTATAATTTTCTCGCAGCCCATATTATTATTTTCACCAGACCATATCAATAACAAATTCTCAATTGATAATTAATCATTCTTTTTGCGCAAATCATTGTTTTATTTGTGAAGTAGCCATTTGAGGAAGGCTTTAAGACCAAACGGAATCCTCTGCCGGCTCTCGCGCTGACGGCAGTTCCCTTCACCGTCCGCGTTTTGATTCAGTTTGGGCGAATGCAAACAACTTATTGATCATGAGCCCAACATTCAATCTACCTGAGGGAAGACGTCTTTCATTGTAATGCCGTTAAATAGAGAGAGAGAAAAAAATACATTAAAAAAATTTTTTACTTCTAGCGTATTCTTGGACCTCATTATTGAAGTACAAATAAATGCCATTGTTTAAAATGTTTTATTGACTGACGTTTCATAGACCTTCAGTTGTTGCGCTTTCAAATTTCATGCAATTTGTAATTTCACAGTATTTTCACCTGCTAACTTACTACACTTGTGAAGTCACAATTCTATAATGGTACAATTTACTCGGGCCGATGACATTTTTTGAATGACATTAAAATTATTTTTAGAATAATTGTACATAAATAGGTTAAGCAAAACAATTGTGATTATTTCTGATGAAAAATGGATAATAGAAAGAGCGAAGGCGGCACTGAAAAGGCCAGTAAAAATAAAAACTCCAGGGCTGAAAATGAGTCCCACTCCGGCCCTGAACAAAAGTACAATGTTAAGAGCATTAAACTATAGCCATTATAGAAACACCAATAGGGCTTACGTCACAAACCATCCACCGATTTCTGAGTCTTTTTTTTCTTGTCTCTTAGGGTGTGGTGTGGATAGACTGGAAGGGCAAAGACGCATCCCTCCCATTTACTGAGATGAAGCTTCGACCCTCCTATATCAGTCAAACGATCCCGACAACCCCAACAACCCAAGGTTAAATCTACAGAGTGAATAGTGCACATAGTGCAAATACACTGTACAAACTTCTACACACTGCTACTTCAATATTGTATATAGGTTAACAACATAAAATACAAAACAAGCTTTGCAAAGTAAATATGCAAACAACCTCCAACCAATCACAACAACTTTTGTACGTTTTTTTTTTTTTTAATGTTATGTAGACTTTATGCATGTGTCGATGTACTTGTGTTAATGGAGGTCCATCATTGATATTAACATTTCCGCTACTGGAATAACTGCACTGTCTTGATCTATTGGTACGATTTTTTTAATCTTTTCATATGACTGGTTTCCTCTCTATGAAATTGTTTTATTTTGATGTTGTAGACATGTAGACAAAACCAATAAAACAAAGTACTAACCGGATTCAGAAGTGAGATTTTGTGTATTATTTTTTATATTTCTTTACATATTTATCATTTCATTATATTTACTAAATGCGTTTGCTGTTATATTTCAATAGGCTACATGTATATAATATAATATTATTTCTAATTCTTTAAATGCAGAATTAAAGCCAAATAACTTTAAGAAAGTATTTGCACGTGACGGTAGATGGATTTATGTTAATATAATGAATCTAATGATTCTATCAGTGAATTATTACAGCATGACTTTGCTTTACAGGCAAATCCTTTTACAAATATCTAAGTTCGGCTAAAATGGCAGTTGAAGCAGACTGGTTTAACAGTAGCTCCATTCCTGTGCAGAGCTGAAGGCTTAGATTGTGGTTTGGCTATAGACAAGATTCCGCCATACCTGACACTATACTTCTTTGATTGGTTTTTCAGGGTGGCAACTGTATTTCACTATATTCCTGAGCTTATGCTGAATCACTGCTTTATTTGCAATGAATGGGGCCTTTCCATCCAATGCCTTGCGGCAATATATCAGCATGGAGCTCGGCAGTAAAGGTTGTACAATAGCATGCACAGTAACTTAGTGTCAGAGTCCACTTCCTTTTTTCGACTAAATACAAACTTTGTTGGTTATAAAGCCAATGGGGATTTGGTATCCTGTAATATAATTTATCAAATCGTGATGTTAGTGGTTCATTCTTCTTGCTTTGAGAGTAACATTGAGATAAAGGTCAGGATAATATTTACCTATCCTTGATGAGAGGATAAAATTGAGAAACAGCACTCAATTGTGTTGATTGGAGTAGGGTTGGAGAAGGAAGATAATAAAAGGGGGAAAAGTGTAAAAGAAAAGCATTCAGAAAGTTTTCAGTAAAGAATCAACAGCATGTGTATCGCAGCGGTGAGTGTGGTGCTGTTTCTCTTCATTTTGTGGATGCTTGTGGTCCAGCTCTGTAGACAGACTGACAGGCAAAGTGATGGAGATGCCAAAGCAAGCAAGCAACCAGAAGGTAGGAGGTTTGAGTAATTTAAATATATGTCCATTGATAACCTGAATACCAGAAAAGTGAAGAAAGTGATTGTGATCTTCGACAGCTCTGCTCCGGTTTAATATGTATGTTTCTTTCCACTGACCTAGCGGCTGTACCCAAACTCCTGCATTCCCTCTCTAAGCGCTTCAGTAGAACTCTTTCTCCCTCTCTTTCTGGTCCTCCCTCTCTCCCTTTGCTGGGCAACATGCTGGATCTTGCCCAAGAACATCTACCCATCCACCTGACCTCACTGGCACGTCGCTATGGAAATATCTATCGGCTCAACTGTGGCAACACAAGTAATTATTATTTTTATTCCATTTCCATGATAGCAAAACTCATTGCAACTGGTGATATGAAGTCATATTATGTAAATGTAGAATTACATAAACTTCACTAAATAGAGGAGAGCAGGACAAGCTGTCACAAGGCTTACATGTTAATAACTATATGGTTTTGAATCAATATTTGTTCTATATCTGCTGGGTAATAAAAATGAACACAATAAAACCACACATACATTCAAACAACAGTCAATTATAATGAAGCTATAATTGGAATTGAAACATTAAACTGTGGTGTCAGGACAAGAATATTTGCTTGTCATTTTTGCTTTTCCAGGAACAATTTTGTGGTTCATAATTTTCTTGCTCTTTAAATTCACCTAAAAGCCTATATTAGGCCGTTTAAAGACAGGTTCTATAGTAACAATGCATAAAGCAGCGAACATGTATCATTTTTTAGATGATACAAATAAAACAGTTTTACTTTTTATTTTTTTCTGATTAATATAAAACCAACCCTGAGAAATATTCAATGGACTAGAATGTGTGACAGATATTGTAGTGTCAGTCTCCATTACATCATTAAAATCTGTTCATATCTTTTATTGTTTTTTGCAGCCATGGTGATTTTAAATAATAGTGAGATCATCCGCGAGGCTCTGATCAAAAAATGGTCTGACTTTGCTGGGAGGCCTCATTCATATACCGGTAATTTAGTTCTATCAACTAGCCCAGCATGTTTATCTTTTCAAACAGACGGTCTGTATATCATATCTTATATGTTTCTTCTTGTACCTCAATCTTAGGTGATATAGTATCAAGCGGCGGGCGAACCATTTCTCTGGGTGATTTCAGTGAGGAATGGAAGGCTCACAGGCGTGTGGCCCATAGTGCTCTGCACCGCTGCACAAGAGATTCCCTGCACTCTGTCATAGAAAAGCAAGCACACCATCTCTGCCAGGTATAGGACAGACACATACACTGGCTAATAATAATAATAATAACCAAATAATCCGTTTGTAATCGGATTGACGGCTCAATCGGACTGAACAGCCTTCATGTAAACACCTTAATCGATCCGATTGAGCTCGATCGGAATGAAATTTCGATCGGAATGAAGGGGGTGGTTTATTCCTTTTCTAATACGATTGCGAGTGCATGTAAACACTTGATTGGATTGAACCCCGAAACTGAAAGGACTGCGCATGTGCAATGAGCAGAAATAGCGTAATGACGTATGACGCACAGAAAGCGGTTCTTCCTTTTGAATAAATTGTTGTATAAATGCGTGTCCTGTCATTATAAAACCCTCCTTTCACTCGGCAACTGTGAAGTGGAGCAGGACAACCTCCCACCAGTCCTTGTTTTGGATTCTCATTCACAGGCAACCCGTTTTGGGCACGGGGAGGGACATTTTTACTGCGTGATAAATATGAGCAGCAATGGATAAATATGAATTCTGCTGTTAAAAAACAAATAAAGAACATCCTTTATCATGATGGACACTAATTGGTCTCCAGGTCACAAGCTCAAGGTCAGAGGAGCGAGAAAATGTGAATGCACAGTTTAGGAAATGACAAGCACCCTCTGACACACACACACACACACACACACACACACACATTTACTTAGCTCAGGGGTTTTCAACCTTTTAGGACATGAGCCCCCCCCAAGTTTGTCTAATTTCACTCCCGATTCAAGTTTTCATTTCTCTTTGGAGTGTTACAAGCTCTTGGTGCATAAAGAAGATCTGTAAAGTTGCAAAGACTAAAGTCTCAAATCCAAAGAGATATTCTTTATAAAAGTTAAGAGTCAGCCACGCCTACCTAAAACGTCTCGTTCTAACACGCCCCCACATAT
>NW_015633151.1:1412219-1419136 GCF_001515625.1 Sinocyclocheilus rhinocerous
GACATTATTAACTTTCTTGATATTTACTTTGAAAGCTGAAGCTGCGATTATGGTAAGAGGCTTTACATTTCCGACGAGTGCTTGCGGTTTTCGGCCAATCACAATGCACTGGGTCAGTTGGCCAATCAGAGCAGACTGCGCTTGTCAAAGGAGGGGGCTTTGTTGAAAACAATGTGTTTGAGAGAGGCGGGGCATAGAGGACCTACAATAATGTACAGTATTTGAAAAATAATGTGTTTTTTGAACATTAAAGCATGTCAACATATTCTGTTACACCAAATACACAAAATAACGATCTTTAAAAAAGCATCATATGACCCCTTTAAGATTTATTTACAACAGAACAGCACACCCAAGATGTTCGAATTTGTGCAACGCATTTTATGACCGACTGGCTGTGCACAAAGGCTGGCTGTGCACAAACGGTCAATTCCGACTTTGCTATGACAATTTGGCGCTTCTGAATCAGCGACTGTAAGTATGTTTTGTTATCAGTTTAAGTATTTGCTATTGACTGTTCAAATGCGGAGTTTTGCGCAGCGCAGAGTAACGCGTCGTGTGTGTGTGAGGGGAACATCTCAAGGGAACGTCTCTGAATTAACTGATGCTCGGGCCCCCCTTGACAGGTGCTGGCGCCCCACAGGTTGAAAACCCCTGAGCTATCTAAATCAGTAAAAATAACGGTTATGTTTTAGAAAATAAGGAAAGTGATCGGGTTGATGTGCGCTTTTATATGTCACAAGCTTCAAATCGGAACACAATGACTGGAAGCGCTTCTTCCCTCCTTTTATAGCAATCAGTCTGCTCTTACAATCTAATTAGTATGATAGTGATTTTACCTGACTAGTACTCATTCACACTTTCACATGTGCTGCTGATATGATTAGTCAATTAATGTTAGCTGGTCATTTTGTGTCAGGATCAAAAAACTGTGAAATTTGTTTTTTTGTGTAAAGTTCATTTTTTGGGCCAATGAAGCTTTTAGTAATTATTTAAAAATGCATCTGATCACTCTACACAATAATCTAGAAACAATGTGAATGAACACCACAACAGCACAAGCAGCAAACTTTGCAAAACACAAAATTTATGTCACTGCCAAAACTTTTGGCCACAACTGTAACTAAGATGAATCCCCTAACATAAGCATAAGTTTTTCTTTGGGATGAACTTACTTTCATCCCTTGTGCTTTTGAAACAGGTGTTGTGGGACTACAACGGAAAATCAGTGGATTTATCCGAAGATTTCACTGTGGCTGCGAGTAATGTCATCACAACACTAACCTTTGGCAAAAGTGTAAATGATGTTTAAACATTATTCTACACAATATACTCACATGTATTCCTAATTTTACAGTCTCACTTGATAAACTATGCAATCTTTAACTTGTGACAGTATGATAAGAGTTCAGTAGATCTGAAGAAGCTGCAGGACTCTCTGAATAAGATTGTGTCTCTCTGGGGTTCACCTTGGATCTCAATGCTGGACTCCTTCCCTCTGCTCAGGGTAACACATTTGATTTTAACCCCAAAGTAGCTGGCTTTTAGAATTGATTTGACCCAAGAACCCTTTCATTTGCAGCCTTTTTTTCCTCATAGAAATTACCCAACCCTCCCTTCTCACGCCTCATGAAGGAGATAGCCAGACGCGATGAGCTGATAGGGAAACACATTGAGGAGTTCAAGGTAAGAATGAATGGTCAAATGATGCAAGTAATGATCAAACATAGATAACTAAATTTGCAAAAATAAATTTAATCAAGTATCATTGTGTGATGTGTGCAGAAAAGTGACCATAAAGAAGGTGGCACAGTGACTTCCTCACTTCTGAAGAGCTTGGAACCACCACAAGGGGGAGCCAATCAGATGGTGAGGAGCAATGAAACATATCTGTTTGAACAAAGCAGGGGTTGCCAATCCTGCCACTAAAGAGCCTTGGAACTAAACTCAGCAGAACAGTGGCCCTCCAGAAGAAAGCCATCTCAGGACCAGGGTTTCTCAAACTGGAGACCCAAAATGAAAATAATAAAATAATCTGTCCCTTCATAATGTTTTTCTAGAAACTCAATACGTAGCATTATAAATTGTCCAATGTTGTTAACCTATAAATAAATGCAAATATTGTTGTCTCCTCTACATAGACTCTGACAGACACTCATGTGCACATGACCACAGTGGATCTGCTGATTGGAGGGACAGAAACTACTTCTGCCTTGCTTAACTGGACTGTGGCCTTCCTTTTACACAGACCTGAGGTAAAAAATAAAATAAAATTCTGTAATAAGTGTAATAAGTGTCTTCCTTCAAGTAGGGGTGCTCAATCCTAGTCATGAGAAGCTACCGCACCAGAGGAACCTTTTCATAGTTCCTAGAACTATTGGCAGAAGTACCCGCTTTTTGGCATATTCACACCGCAGGAACTAAGAACGGTTTTAGTTCTAGGTACTCCGTTTTGTTACTTCAGAGTAGGGTCTAAATCAGTTCTATAGGAACTATCAGTGATGTTAATGTATGCTGATTGGCTAAACACAGATGAAACACCGGCTACCCAGCATTTTTAAAAAGCCATGTAAACATATTTACTCCACACACATGGAAAATAGTGGTAATGGCATTTAGCTACCTGTTGTCTGCAGCGTTGTGTTCTTTTCTCAGCCTCAATGATATGTAACACTGCAAGTTATCATAGAAGATTTCGTCTCTTAGGCCAAATTTTTGCTGTTTCATTTGCATAAATTGGGCATTTATCTTCCATCTCCTGTTATCACGAAACCCACGACACACAACAAAAACAGCTCCTATGTTGCTGATGTTGCTGTCGGCCGTTTCAGAGTTCCTGCTGCCAGTGCGAATGCAACCAGGAAAACAGCCCAAGGGAGAAATTGGTTCTCTAGGAACCACCCTGCTGGCTAGTTCCTAGAACTAATTTCCCATAACTATCCGGTGTGAAAGCCCCTATGGTGGGCCAAACTTGGTTCAGATGTGTTTAACTGGGGTTGAAGCTAAACTCCGGACAGATCAGTGGTCCTCCAGGAGCAGGATTGGACACTCCTGTGGCATGTTACACAACGCTAGTTGAACAAACTCTGAGCTTTAGAGTAGGTTTAGAGTTGACAAAACCAAACAAATCCATCCTGGTTTAGATCAGATTCAGGGGGTCACAACACTATCTATAAACCTATAGACTATAAACTTTCTCAGCTCCGTTTCTTGAGACCACTGCCCTGCAGAGTTAAGCTCAAACCCTGATCAAACTCACTTACCTGTGATTTTCTAGGGATCTTGAAGACCTTGGCTGCGTTCCAGTTCACATTTTTATGCCCTTCACTCGCTAACTTCCCTCCGTCTCGTTTACTCGGATGTACGTCATTGATTACGTTGTATGAGTGCCCACTACTGGTGGAACCCTTGGAATGGGCTGAATTGGAACGTCCTAAGCCCTTGATCACTTAGGCCCTGTCCCAAATGGAACACTTCATGTGCACTTCATGTGCACAAGTCTTACGGACTTACAATGGCCGCCGCGTGCGCGTGTCCGTTAAGTCCACGAGACCGTAGGGTGTGCCATTTGTCATTTTAGCATTCAGAAGGGTGCTCGCGAGCGACCCCTTTGTGGCCGTTATGCGCCCTCGATCCGCACTTTTGCCGAGCCCGCACCGGGGCGAGTTCTGCAGCAGACTTCTACCCGACAGTCAAAGCGGCATTACGTCACGAAAGTGCGGACACAGAGGAAGACCGCGAGGGTTTAGGGTGCCATTTGGGACAGGGCCTTAGAATCCACTATGGAGTTGGTTTATCGTTTACATGTTTCCCCTTACGAATATGTTTGGTGCAGCATTCTATATGTATATAGATATGCTTGGGCTGTTATAAATGTAAATATTGTAAATGTAAATGTAATTAAAAAAAAAGTTGTTTGGGGTGGGAATAAATTAAACGCAATCTGCGATGATGTCATAGTTGTGTTGCATTGTGGTCTACAGAGCGGCCTGAAGTGTGCATATGAAGCAGACTCGCTCCCTCGGTCAAAATCGAGGGGTCGAGGGTATGTCCATGTAAACTTCCCTCGTCCACTTGACGAAGTGGAATGCACTTCAAAATGGTGGCGGGGATTCCCCCGAGGGTAAGTGCTTAGGGAAGTTTGCGAGTGAGTGTCTAAAAGTGAACTGGAACGCAGCCCTTGATGAGCTTGCACAGGCGTGTTTGATTAGGGACAGAGCTAAACTCTGCAGGGCATTGGCCCTCCAGGGCAAGATTTGAGGAACCCTGCTATAAACTCAACTCAGGGTTTGATTCAGAGTTTGTGACACAACTAAAAAAAAAAAAATCTTAAAATCTTTAAACAATCTTAAACCCCAAAAAAAGTTTTTTTATTTAAAAACTAAACTCAAGTTTACTTGGGTAGCCACTGAAACCGGCTTCATCAAATAGACCACAGATCTACAAGTGTATAAAAAAACATTCAGCAAAAGCAAACCATGTTTCCATTCTCTTGTCGTCCAGGTTCAGAATAAAGTGTACGAGGAGCTGTGTGGTGTGCTGGATGTGCGGTACCCTCAGTACAGTGACCGACACAGACTGCCATATCTGTGCGCTCTGATCAACGAGATGTTAAGACTTCGACCTGTAGCTCCCCTCGCCGTGCCTCACAGAGCCATACGAAACAGCAGGTGAGCATCAGTGAAATCACAGTGCTGTGATTCTTCATGATTAATTTCAACTCAGTTCGTCATCTCTAGTGACGTATGCATTACGGTTTGTCATGATTTTTCTGAGATCTGACTCTGAACTGCTCTTGACAGATCACTGTGTGGTTAAGTTGACTGTGTGTGAGGCTTTGTTTTGGAAAAATTCATGCGTTTGTCATTTATTTTGCATTGTCCTGTTTTTTGGTGTGAAATTAAGTATTGTGGCATGAGTGTGTGACCCAAATGTCTGAAAGTTGAAGTTGAAAGCTGAACTTTGTGCATTCTGGGATTGCTTTTGGTACAAACATGCAACGATACCTTAAAATTTGGCCAAAACAAAGTCATTTATGACAGCATAATCAAGATGCCTACTTTTTGGAACAGCCTCTTCTTTGTAGGCATGACATCCTTATGCTGAATCCTTAATGCTGCCTCTGTAGGCTGCTCACTGGGTTTTGAAACAGATCAATTTAACAAAGATTTAAACAACTGTGCTGCATTAATGTGTAAGTTAGATTCCTGTAAGAAATTCATACAGTCCTCTGTTTAGTATTGCAGGCCATTTCATCCCCAAGAATACAATAATCATTCCTAATCTGTATGGTGCTCACCATGATCCAGAGGTCTGGGATGATCCATACAGCTTCAAACCAGGTACAATCCACACATTTTCCATCTTTTATAATTAGCATATTTACATAGTACATATTGCAGTGCTCATTAACTGTGACAGTGAATCTGATTTATTGCAGAACGCTTTTTGGAAGGTGGTGGCGGGTCCCTTCGTGCCCTGATTCCTTTTGGAGGAGGGGCCCGACTGTGTCTGGGAGAGGCAGTAGCCAAAATGGAAATGTTTCTTTTCACAGCCTATCTGCTGCGAGACTTTCAGTTCCTACCTGCCAGTAAAGAGAAGCCTCTGCCTGACCTGCGAGGTGTCGCCAGTGTGGTTCTTAAGGTCAAACCATACACAGTTATAGCACACCCAAGAGAACAGTAACAGGTTATGAATAGTGTGCCGCAGATATGAGTCCTAAAACCCAGATACAAACTGACATTTTTTTAACTTCCCACTCCATTATCCCAATGTTAATGTTTTTTTTTTTTTTTTAAGGGGTCATATGACGTAGCTAAAAAAGAACATTATGTTGTGTATTTGGTGCAATGCAATGTGTTTATGCGGTTTAAGGTTCAAAAAACACATTATTTTTCACATAATGTACATTATTGTTTCTCCTCTATGCCCCGCCTTTCTGAAACGCGTCGATTTTTACAAAGCTCATCGTTCTGAAAAGCGAGGAGTACGCTTATTGGCCAGCTATCCAGTGCGTTGTGATTGGCTGAATACCTCAAGCGTGTGACGGAAATGTTACGCCCCTTACCATACTGTGATGCCGTGTCCCGGTGCGATGAGACAACACCAATAAAACCCATTATAAACGAGGCATTTGTTGCATCCAGTGGGGACATAATTACTGATTATAATGACTTATACTGTCTTTTTACGCGTTGCGTTGCATATCGCGCCGCGTAAACATAAAACCATGTCTGCATTTGTGATCGGAGAAACAACAAGCGCTACTCTACACTGCTCAAAACTCGCGTTTGAATCGTCAGTGGCAAATTCTTTAAATATAAAAAACGTACTTACAGGCTGCGAGTCAGAACCGTCAGACTGTCCTTGCAAAGTTTGAACTGCCCCACTTTATAGAAACAGAACACAAAGTACATTAGTAATACCCTACTCCAGTGGCGAGCGGTGACTTTTGACCGGGTATGCTGAGTGATAAGGGTAATAAAAATATTGCCAAGTAACGTTGCAACCTTGTAAACAATAATAAAATCAGAGAAGGACTTCAACTGTAAGCGACACGAGCATACGCAAAACAAAGGGAACAACATGATGTTTGTTATTATTAAAATTTTATATAGCCCACATTTTTATTTAAAAAAAAAAAAAATTTTTCCGCTTAGGCAATAACACTGACAATAACTTATATCTTCAACATACGTTGTCTATGAACAATGTAAGAAGTTCAGTGGACTTTTAAAATTTGCTTTGCTTGAGAAAACAAAAATATACAGTTATAGTGTTTTTTCTTTTGATTTAGTTAAGTTGTTTTTGCATCAAACACAATGTGATTTTCGGCAATTGAGATCTGACAGGACAGGAACGCGGACAGTTTACCTTGCGCATTAAATCTGCCGCAGACCAGCAAATCACTGAGAACG
>NW_015633151.1:1419212-1419385 GCF_001515625.1 Sinocyclocheilus rhinocerous
CCGTCACTAAAGAGAAAATGACTGCCGTTTGGCAAATAAATCATTTTACGTACTTATCTTAACTCTTTAAACTCTTTAAGGCATTTCAAATGATAAAGGATCAACTTAATCATGTTTATATGAATTATCCCGTGAACTTATTCTCTCAAATGGCCTGGGTATGCGGAGCATTC
>NW_015633151.1:1438644-1450262 GCF_001515625.1 Sinocyclocheilus rhinocerous
ACAATAACGTATATCTTCAACATACGTTGTCTATGAACAATGTAAGAAGTTCAGTGGACTTTTAAAATTTGCTTTGCTTGATATACAGTTAGTATTTTTTTCTTTTGATTTAGTCGAGTTGGTTTTGCATCAAACACAATGTGATTTTCGGCAATCGAGATCTGACAGGAACAGCACATTTTTCCGCTTGGGCGAGCGCTTCACGGACAACTTACCTCGTGCATGAAATCTCCCACAGACCAGCAAAACACTGAGAACGCGCTACAATCCTGAAGAGTCATAGCAACAGAGCGGAGGCTAGAAAGCTGCGAAGAATCCGCTCGCCCGGAAGCTTCCGTCACTAACGTAGATTTAGAGAAAATGACTGCCGTTTGGCAAATAAATCATTTTACGTACTTATCTTAACTCTTTAAGCTTTAAGTTGCATTTCAAATGATAAAGGATCAACTTAATCATGTTTATATGAATTATCCCGTGAACTTATTCTCTCAAATGGCCTGGGTATGCGGAGCATTCACAGCTTATATAGACGGAACGCCACTGCCCTACTCATGATTTTGTTAAGCTTTTATGTGTCTTGTAAAAGGTGGTTGCTAACAAGTGACTAAATGGGACTACAGAGGTTGTCAGGAACATTAAACGGCATCACGCCAAACTAGAAAACTCATCAAATCTCTAGTCCACTTTTAAAGCCTTGTTGCGTTTATTGCATGACAATTCTAACTCAAACTTTCCAACTTGTAGATATTAAATAAAGACTGCAAGAGCTGTCGGAAACTTAAGAGTGGTGATGCTGAAGCCATGTGACCGTAGTGTAGTTCTTTTATAGCTTAATTTTAGCTTTTTACTTTTGGCGATTGTATTTAGGCTTCAAAATTCATAAAATCTGTGTTCATTTGTATCTTGAACAAAACGTGTAGGAATCACACACTTCTACTGGTCACAGACCTTATTTTCTAACTATCCAAAAGACATTCGAAAATTCCTGCTGACCTCGAGGGAAACAAGGTGATGCTATCTTCCAGGTTATTGGCCTGTAAAAAATTTCATCCCTGCACTACTCTTTATATAATTGTTTTAACACCCTGTATTTTTTCGTATGTATTTTAGGTCACACATCACATAATTTTTTAAATATTGTTTAACAATGGAAGTCCTATTGTTGACTACACTACAGTTCATTGGTTTTTGTACGATTTTGTCATTATTATTGTCCGTAAACCTGGTGATGAGTTAGGCCTATGTAATTTTTTACACTAATAAAACGCAACAGATTTTGTGTGAAAATTAATCATACAAGTCGTTTATTTTGTTTAAAAATCTTATAAATGTATGAGGTGGCAAGGGGAGCCTTTTACCCCACACACGGGGTAAAAGGCTGGGGTAAAAGTCACATGGTATTGATACAATACTTCAGCTAAAATAATGTTTTTTTAAATAATGTCTAAGTTAATACTTGTTCAAAACAATCACTTCAGCAAAGTTTTTACTATTTTCTGCTTATTTTGATAAATAAAATAATTTTTGTTCAATAAATATACTGTGATTAAAATATTTTAATATAAAACTATTTTAAAATACAGAAACAAAATCATTTTAAAAAGTAAAGATTCTGAAAACATTGAAGGAGATCCTATAATAATTTAATACAGATTTTCAGTAGTAAAAACAAATGATATTTTATTATATAACTAAACTTGTTATCCTAAACAGGGTGATTATCTCTAAGATGGACACCCAACATCATATATGATATTTACCATCTGAATCTAACCATGTCATGTCAACAAATGGAAAAGTCAGCCTTCTATTAATTATCAGGTTAATTATTGTGCCTTTAGCCCCAACAGCAGGGGCGCTTTATACCCCAAATGCCATTTTATTCTTTCGTTATTTAAAAACTGTTGCTTTAATTATCTTAAACAAAAGTGAAAATCATTAAGAAGACCTTTATTGTCTCAAAATATATTCCATAATTTTAGCGATTCTCATTTGCTACTTAAATCTACAACATTTTTTAAAAAAAACATAAAATATTAGATCAAGCAAGCACAAAATCAACTTTGCGCTGCTGCCCGCGATCGCGTCAAGGATCGTCTAGTGATGGGTCGTTCTTGACCGATTCGAATCTTTAATGTGACTCGGGAAGAACGAGTCTTCTCGGGGAGTGATTCGTTCAGTCGCGCATGCGCAACATCCTATAGGTTCTGTACTGGAATTATGCTGCGTCTCAATGTGCCTATTTATAATACGCCCTTAAAGTATGTACTCTTTTGGTGAAGAAAAAGTACACACTTTTGAGTGTGTAGTAGAAGAGTAGGCAAGCTTTGGGACATACTATCACGTCACACAACTGCGTCTTTAACGGATGCTCTGTCGCATAGATACACGCACCCTGTCACTGTAAACTGGCCTGTCAATCATCTTGTCACAGTTAACATCCTCCACATTGAAATATAATAATATAATAATATTTTTACCAGGTTAAATGTTGATTATTAGTAACCCAAAACCCTTAACAACAAGCGCTTACTCTACACTGCTCAAACTCGCGTTTGAATCATCAGTGGCAAATTCTTTAAATATAAAAAAATTTACTTACAGACTGCGAGTCAGAAGCGCCAGACTGTCCTTGCAAAGTTGGAACTGCCCCACTTTATAGAACAGTCTTTGAGCACAGACCCATTGTAGACTATGCAGAACTGCAGGTTCAGGAAACTGTCCTCCATAAAATGCGTCACACGGCGTCACACACAGCGGGCTAGAGTGAGGAACGGCCGGCAGGCTTGCGGCAACCACATGACAACAATACTACAGCGAGAATAAAAGTTACGTCTTCTTTGCGTGAACATTTGGGCGGTGTTATGCAAATCTCCCCACACATTGAGGTAGACATGTGGGGTGTGTTTAAACGAGGCGTTTTAGGAGGGCCTGGACCAGTCTTAACTTTTATAAAGAATATCTCTTTGGATTTGAGACTTTAGTCTTTGCAACTTTATAGATCTTCTTTATGCACCAAGAGTTTGTAACACTCCAAAGAGAAAGGAACAATTTAAATCGCATCATATGACCCCTTTAAAGGTTTCTGCGCCACTACTGTCGCCTAACGGAAGTACAAAAATAGGCCTACAGCATGTTTTCAACCTTTGCAAACGCCCCTTTCACGCGTCAGTCTTCTCCCAGCTCAAACATCACAAATATAGCACTGGGTCTACATCTATAAAAGTGGAGGCATGTCTCTCAATAAATGGTCCAACATATTAGTAAAAATGTTATCTTGAAGTTTAGCTTACCTGTCGAGAAGAAACTCTGTATGTTCGTTGTGTCGAACCCATTTCATCAAATTCCTCCCTCTTGTAAAAACACTGCGGTCCAAATGCAATGATTGTACGAACATTTTATGGTCCTGAGTCTTCCACAGAATACATATATTTATATTTGTACATTTAGACCACCTTAGTTATTAATTCAAATCAGGTTGTGAAGACACTCTAATGAGGAAAATTACCGAGTGCTGCACCACCGTTACTGCTGGTGCTGTTCCTTTCTCTTCCGCTAGAGGGTACAACACACACTCTACCCGCTAAACGCAGAACAGCACACACTTCCTGTGCTCGCTCGGGTTGTTGATAAACAGCGAGCACATGCTGAGCACAATTTTTGTCGTTTTGTCTCATAACAAAATGACAACAACTTTGATTTAAATACTAATTTAGTTGCTTGACATTTTGCAGTTGCCATGTCTCTGCTATTAAACGCTGCACAATGAAATACTTCACTACTCAGGTATGTATGGTGTGACAAATACTATTCGCCACAGTTAGAATACAGTATGCAGACATTAGTAACTGTATTAGTTAGTAGCTTAATTTGTAGTCGCATTACTATATTTGGTCGCCGTGATTTTGCCAAGTAAGACGTTCCTGGATCAACATCTTTTGTTGATCCTGGATCAACATTACTGTCCATAAATATAGACTAAACCCTGATCATAAGCCTAAAACAGATATTTCCTGAAAAGTTATCCCTCAATTCTGATTGGTTAATTGGAATGCTGTTCCAGTATCAACAAGGATGTTGATCCAGGAACATGTTGTACTTGGTGAAATCACGGTCACCTACTTTATTTATATACATGGGGCATTTTTCGTTTTCATTATAGCTGTTTTACCTGCAAGTTTGTTGCATTATCCAGTGAGAGTTTGTATCTGCCAGTGCAAAACTATTTCATGTTTTCATTGTGATTTCAATAATGTTATACTTAAACATCATATTTGTAGTGCAGTGCACACTTATAAGTGCACTGATTTACGCAGCTGTTTTATTTGTTCATAGGGCATTGATGGATTTTATAACAGAGTTTACCACAGCCATGTCATGTGTGATTTTGTCTGTCTCATCATTGCATGCTGCTTATCGGCTATTCAAGGTAAACATCCATTCAGTGTCTTGAATGCAGCAACTGTTAGTAAGATGCATATGCACTGTTATGACTTTTTTTTCTCTGTTCGCAGGACCACAGAGCCTCATCAGTGGGCTTCCTCCTGATTGGCTTTTCCTCTGTCCTTTCAGTCTTTTCTCCCAGTAACCAAACTATCAAATCACTCATGAACGATCTAGAATGGGCAGGTGAATCACTTGGTCCTGCTCTTATTACTTTTGACTTCTTGTGGCTAAGTGAGGACCACATCACTGCTCGTATTTAGACCACCTTAGTTATTAATTCAAATCAGGTTGTGAAGACACTCTAATGAGGAAAATTACCGAGTGCTGCACCACCGTTACTGCTGGTGCTGTTCCTTTCTCTTCCGCTAGAGGGTACAACACACACTCTACCCGCTAAACGCAGAACAGCACACACTTCCTGTGCTCGCTCGGGTTGTTGATAAACAGCGAGCACATGCTGAGCACAATTTTTGTCGTTTTGTCTCATAACAAAATGACAACAACTTTGATTTAAATACTAATTTAGTTGCTTGACATTTTGCAGTTGCCATGTCTCTGCTATTAAACGCTGCACAATGAAATACTTCACTACTCAGGTATGTATGGTGTGACAAATACTATTCGCCACAGTTAGAATACAGTATGCAGACATTAGTAACTGTATTAGTTAGTAGCTTAATTTGTAGTCGCATTACTATATTTGGTCGCCGTGATTTTGCCAAGTAAGACGTTCCTGGATCAACATCTTTTGTTGATCCTGGATCAACATTACTGTCCATAAATATAGACTAAACCCTGATCATAAGCCTAAAACAGATATTTCCTGAAAAGTTATCCCTCAATTCTGATTGGTTAATTGGAATGCTGTTCCAGTATCAACAAGGATGTTGATCCAGGAACATGTTGTACTTGGTGAAATCACGGTCACCTACTTTATTTATATACATGGGGCATTTTTCGTTTTCATTATAGCTGTTTTACCTGCAAGTTTGTTGCATTATCCAGTGAGAGTTTGTATCTGCCAGTGCAAAACTATTTCATGTTTTCATTGTGATTTCAATAATGTTATACTTAAACATCATATTTGTAGTGCAGTGCACACTTATAAGTGCACTGATTTACGCAGCTGTTTTATTTGTTCATAGGGCATTGATGGATTTTATAACAGAGTTTACCACAGCCATGTCATGTGTGATTTTGTCTGTCTCATCATTGCATGCTGCTTATCGGCTATTCAAGGTAAACATCCATTCAGTGTCTTGAATGCAGCAACTGTTAGTAAGATGCATATGCACTGTTATGACTTTTTTTTCTCTGTTCGCAGGACCACAGAGCCTCATCAGTGGGCTTCCTCCTGATTGGCTTTTCCTCTGTCCTTTCAGTCTTTTCTCCCAGTAACCAAACTATCAAATCACTCATGAACGATCTAGAATGGGCAGGTGAATCACTTGGTCCTGCTCTTATTACTTTTGACTTCTTGTGGCTAAGTGAGGACCACATCACTGCTCGTATCCTCCTGATTGGCTCTACTTTTTTCATAATGCTCTCTGATTGGTTATCATCAGATGGGTTGGTCATTATGTCACGCTGCCTGGCATTTTCCACCCTCTCCTGTTCGCTGACAGTGTGTGCGTTTGCTGAAAATGCAGCAGGGGCAGTAGGGAGTGTTGCCCTCAGTCTGCCTTTATTAGTTTCCCCAAGGACCAGATCTGGGTCTTTGGGTTCCCTCGTGATGCCTACAGAAGGACTTCTCAGATGGATCCTTAAAGTCATCATGGCATTAGGATGCTGGACCACTGGGAAGGCCCTTAATAAATACCTGTTTGATTTAAAAGGCTGGGACTGACTAAAGCAATGGATTCCAAAGACAACAGAGAACCACAAAATGCTACTTTCGTACTCATATTATTATCAACACTGTGTTACTGTTGCATGTAAAGGCCTTCTCTGTCTTAATAAGCTAACATTATATTGTAATGTACTACAGAAACTGGAGGGTTTTTTTTACATTTGTAATCAAATAATGGAGTTTGCTTATAACATTAAATCCATTACACTGACATTGAGGTCTAGTAAAATCCATGAGCAATGAATAAATTGTTTTAGCATCTACAACAATGAAGTCTTTGTAAAGAAAGAATGGGACTCTGTTTAAACCAGTGTTGCCATGTCCTGTCATTATGAGCAACTTTGGTAAATGTGCATGATAAATTTACTCATTAATTTAGATGTCCAGTTATATATGTGAATTTTTTTTTTTTTTTTGTAAAATAATATAATTATTAAGATGTCAAAAATGCAACTTAAAGAGATAATTCACCCAAAAATGACAATTCTGTCATCATTTACTCACCCAAACCTGCATGAATTTACATAACATTTACATTTATTCATTTAGCAGATGCTTTTATCCAAAGTGACTTACAAATGAGGAATAGAACAAGCAATTCATCATAATTTCTTTCTCCTGCTGAACACAAAAGAAGATATTTTGTTTAGTCACTGCAGGTACATGTAGTTTGTTTTTCTTGTGAGATCTCATCTCTGACAACACTGGTTTAAAGATGCTTAGTATTATATGTTTGTGCAGAGGACGGGTTGATTCAAACAATGAAGCACAGAAAAGAAACATCAGTGTATGCTGTTACAATTAATTTTTATTTATATATATTTTTAACCTGAATTGGCAGGTTTGGTGAATAAGGCACTAACTTGTGTAATTCAAAATTAGGATTTTGCATGGATTTGATTATATGAAACATGTTGAATAAAATATTAAAGCCAAAACCAAATAGAGACATTATTTCTTGCTCACTGGATGTGATGTTATTTTAAATATGCTGGTGCATCTTGTTAATGAGGTGTTCGGCAATCATGAAGGACACATGGGAATCGCAAGCCTAGATTTAGTGCTTGTAGTGCACTAATGTAAAATCCTTTTAGGAAGTCTCCATTGAGATATGATTTTAAATTAGCCATAAGACTTATTTCTTCAATATTATGACACTTGCGATAGGGAAGGGGAACGCGATGAGGATGGTCCATTACAGTCAGGATTTAGTATCCTGGAGGCCTGAGCATAAGGAACTTTAATCATTCTGATTGATGATTATCCCTGGCACTTTGCAAACGATTGTATCATTAGACAGAGCATGGTATCAATAAAGTGTCACATCAGTTTTAAATTTATTGTAGTAGCAGTAACCCTCCTACTTCTGCCTCAGTTTAGTGGTGCTAGCTAAGGGAGGCACCTTTTGGTTTTGCTTATGCAATTGACTGTGGAATTGCTTTTGCTTGTACTTTTTAAAAACTCCTGACCCTCAGTATTAAACTTAGAGGCAAATGATACCCTTTATGCCTTATTTTTGCCTAGTAGACAATTAAACGGACAAAAAAAAATGTCCTAGTATATAGGTACTGAAATGTCACAGAACCTTGCAAGTGGGCTCATTTGACTTGTAAACAACTAGCAACCACCTAGCCCCAAAGAGTCATCCAGAACACCCTATCAAACAACAAGCAACCACTCTAGCAACTACCTTGCAAACACCTATAATCAACCAGAACACTGTAGCAAACACCCAGCAACCATGTAGAATACTCTAGCAAACACCTAGACCCCAACAACCATCCAGAACATTCTAGAAAACAATTATTACTAGTTACAAAACCATAGCAAACACTTAGCAACCATTAAAAACACCCTAGCAACAACATAGAATACTCTAGCAAACAACTAGCCCTAGCAACCATACAGAACAATCTAGCAAATATTTAGCAACTATCTACAACACCTTAGCATACACTTAACAACTATCTATAAGTACATTAGCATACCTTAGCGTAGTGTATCGTAACTTCAATAACAAAAAAAAAGCCAAGTTCTGTCATGAAACTCTAGATGGCGCAGGCTGATGGGTCGTTTATGATTTAGCGTTAAACTACTTGGAACAAGCTGATTGGTTCATGTTGCATACACAACCAATAAGCATGCTGCTTTGCATTTAAATGGCTGGTTAGCATCCACTACAGCATTTTGCAGCACGCTTTCAGAGTTACTCTGAAACCCTCCACCTATATGACAGTGTTAATGTTTTTGGTCTTGGTGGAATAGACCTGCTACGCTGCTGCTGCGGCAGAGCAAGTACTGAGACTTGTTTCTTCCAATACATCCACAACAATGCTGCTGTGAGCATGTAAGAAATACTGCTGCTGCACATATAACATAAACGAAATAACCCCCATATAGCATACATGAATCCAATGGGTCTATAGCAGATCTATACAGGTGGAGCTGGGTAAGGTGGAGGGTTTCTGAAGCACGCTGCAACTGCTACAGCAAGCACTAGCCAAGCATTTGAATGTTAAGCAGCGAGCTCATTGGCTGCTGATACAAAAAAAAAAAAATCAGCTGCGCCATGTGATGTCATTATGTCAGATTGAGTTAGACCTATCGGACTGCCCAATCTAGAGTGTCATGACAGAACGTTGGATATATGGATCATGTCAATATAAAAGAAACTATTTAATAAACAAAAAAGTCACTCCTAAAAATTTTGAAAACCCCTGCCCTAGCAACCATCTATGTTACCCTACCAAACACCAAGCAACCACACAGAACACCCTAGCAACCACTTGGCACATAATAAACATCTTGAATACAGCATAAATCATATAACAACATGCTAAAACCACTCAGAACACTTTAGCAACCATGTAATAACACTCTGGCAACCTACCACAACTCCCTATTGCCCAGTTTTGCACCGCAAAGACTTTAAGCTCTATGAGTTTGTGTTAATTCACAATCTTGCTGTGTTAGAAACTAAGGAAACAAATACTTCTGGTTCTCATGATACATCACCATAGAATCCTTTTCTATGGTTGTCACTTTGAATTTATCGATATCAGAATGCTTTGTTGAGCACCTGTCTTCCTGTTCCCCCTCTCTCATCAATCTCCATTAGTTTCACCCCACCACTGCAGTGCATGGCACCTCTGCGCTGAGCACACTCAAACACTGGTGAGGATAGAGAGGAAGGGGGAGGAGAGAGATGATACTGAGAGAGAAGGAGAAGAAGGAGGGGTAAAAGGAAGCCAGGAATAGCAGGTTGGACAGATGTGCGGAGTCAAGAGCTGGTGTTGCCATCCAAATCCCAGGGAACAGGCACAGAATCATCATGTAGAGTTTCAAAGCTGAAGAATGAGAATGCAGTGACTGCAGTTGTTTAGGATCAACCTCAAGCAGATAGTAAGACTCTGCGAAACATTGGGAATAGCATCATTCTCTGGAGCTTGACGACAATGGGAATGTCATCCAGACTGGATTTGTTGTGGTGGATTTGCTTCTGGCGCAGCGGTTTAGTAACACTTGTCTGATTGCATTGCAGTGTGAGAAGATCATAGGGATGCTGTGAAGCCAAAGCATTTATTTCCAGCCGCTGTCGTTGTAACATCCGCACCTCAGGAAACATGTATGCCTTCTATTCTCTGCTGGTGTACATCTTCTACACCGTTTTCAAAAAGGAGGATGAGGCAGCACTCGAGGGGGCGTTCGGAGAATCCCCGGAGGTATGTGTGGCCACAGCGGACAGACGCCGATAGACATGCTAATATATGCATTCTCTATTGTCTGCATAAAATATGTGCCAACAAGTCTTGGTAGAAAAATTGAATGATTTGATTTTTTTTTTTATTATATTTATTTAAGTAAAAAATAATAAAAATGTTTATAACATAAATTGAAATATAAAATCAAATAAAAGGATTTTATAAAATATATATTCAATATAAAATATAATATTATAGGCAATATAGAAACTAAAGGCAATTTCACCGAGGTGATAATTCGATAATGCACGCATGCACAGTCACGTATCGTATGTCCTCAGCGGTGGCTTTAACACCTTCCAATAATCACATTCATCTTCCTCTGTAACTGACAGGAGCCTGGCCATGTTTCCATGGAAACAGAGAGCAAGGGGAAGGGTAGCCACACCCCCAGGTTGGGCAAAAGAGGGTGTGCAAGTCTGAGTGATTCGAGTAAGAATGTTTCTACAAATGTTGTTTCGCTACATGATGTTCTAAATACAATGAAGTGCTGCTCCATGCACTCAGCATACCACCACAATTGCCTTTTAAATTGCAGGCAGCAGTAGTGATAGCGATGGGACGTCCCTCAGTGATGAAGATGATGAATTTGACGAAGGTCATGGATTACCTGCCAAAACACCATTAACAGCTTTCCTGTCTTTCAAGCAAGAGGCAGAAAGGAGAAGAGCCACTAATTCTCCAGCAGAACCAAATGAAAAGGTGAAAACCTTCAAACTACATTCACATATGCCACATGTTTCATAGTGGTGGTGGTGGTTTGGTGAAGTGGTAGTTTGCAAGATTTGAAAAGGCCACTAATTGTATGTATTTAACTTTAACTTAAAATGCAAAGTTTGTTCTGTGATTATGAATAATACCTCACATTTTGTGGCTTGAAGAGGTGTGCTATTGTGTTTCTAAATAAGTAAATTTGATAAAATGACAGAAAAGACTTGCATTGAAGGATGAACCCAAGTCAAGGACCTCATTAGACCTTAGTCAGGGTAGATGCCATATTTAATTTTTCATGAATTAAAATGAGGCTGAACATTGATTGTACTGTACGTCCCTCATTTTCATTACAGAAAAATTCAATATGGTGTCCTAATTTGGTGTTCTTGGGAAAGTAACCACTAAGAATTCATATTTAAAGGGTTAGTTCACCCAAAAATGAAAATTCTGTCATTAATTCGCTCCGAGAATACTTTTTGTACGCAAAGAAAACAAAAATAACGACTTTATTCAACAATTCGTCTCCTCCGCGTCATTGCCATTTTGGAGAGTATCCACTGAACGCATACAGCGTATGCTATTCTGTGTCAGCTGCGCCATGTGGATACATTGTTTTCGTTCAAATCAAAGCGTAAACGACGTAGAAAACGTATCCGCGTGACGCAGCTGACACAGAATAGCATACGCTGTTTGAGACGAATTGTTGAATGAAGTCGTTATTTTTGTTTTCTTTGCGTACAAAAAGTATTCTCGGAGCGTTGTAAAATTACGGTTGAACCCCTGATGTCACATGGATTATTTTACCGATCTCCTTGCTACGTTTCTGGACCTTGATTGTGGTAATTACA
>NW_015633151.1:1450703-1451291 GCF_001515625.1 Sinocyclocheilus rhinocerous
GACGCAGCTGACACAGAATAGCATACGCTGTTTGAGACGAATTGTTGAATGAAGTCGTTATTTTTGTTTTCTTTGCGTACAAAAAGTATTCTCGGAGTGTTGTAAAATTACGGTTGAACCCCTGATGTCACATAAATTATTTTACCGATCTCCTTGCTACGTTTCTGGACCTTGATTGTGGTAATTACACTGCTGTCTATGGGAGGGTCAGACAGCTCTCAGATTCCATCAAAAATATCTTCATTTGTGTTACGAAGACGAACGGAGGTTTTACGGGTTTAGAACGACATGAGGGTGAGTAATTAATGACAGAATTTTTGGGTGAACTAACCCTTTAAAACAAGGTATTAGATAAATCCACTTGAGTAGCTATAAAATATTAAAGATAATAAGAGTTGCTGTCAGTGCAAAATAGGGCTGGGCGATATGACGATATTATAGTATATCGACGATGTCTCGTAACTATTGCGATGTCGATGTCAACAGTCAGGTAACAGACGATTATCGACATTATCGGGAAAAAATGACAAATGATAAACCTAGTAAGTTGGAAAAAATATTTTACATAGCCCCATAGTCACCATACAG
>NW_015633151.1:1451669-1478125 GCF_001515625.1 Sinocyclocheilus rhinocerous
AAAATAACGACTTTATTCAACAATTCGTCTCCTCCACGTCACCCTATAGCGCCGTTTTGGAGAGTATCCACTGAACGTAAACAGCGTATGCTGTTCTGTGTCAGCTGTGTCACACGGATACACTGTTTTTGTTCAGATCAAATCACAACAACGTAGGAAACAGATCTGGCGTGACGCAGCTGACACAGAATAGCATACGCTGTTTGAGACGAATTGTTGAATGAAGTCGTTATTTTTGTTTTCTTTGCGTACAAAAAGTATTCTCGGAGTGTTGTAAAATTACGGTTGAACCCCTGATGTCACATGGATTATTTTACCGATCTCCCTGCTACGTTCGTTTCTGGAGATTGTGGTAATTACACTGCTGTCTATGGGAGGGTCAGACAGCTCTCAGATTCCATCAAAAATATCTTCATTTGTGTTACGAAGACGAACGGAGGTTTTACGGGTTTAGAACGACATGAGGGTGAGTAATTAATGACAGAATTTTCATTTTTGGGTGAACTAACCCTTTAATACTTCGAAAAATGTAAATTTGAAATATATTTTCTCTTTACATTTTACTTTTAGTTAAGGTTTTAGTAATTTTGTTGTGTTTTTATTAAGATTTTTTAAAATGGCTACATGGCTTTTATTCATTTTTATTTCAGTTTTAGTTTTAGTAAATAAAGTAAATGAAAAAAATTAATGAAAATGAGAAACAACCTGAAGAGTTCCTCTATAATGTCCGTTACAGTTCATTTTATAAGAAAATTTTGTTTTTATGGTTTTAGTTTTGATTAAATAACCCTGCCATCAAGTAACCACCCAAAACCCTAGCAACCTCTCATAACACCTTGGCAACCACATTGCAACATACTAAAAACCTCACAGAACACATTAGCAATTGTTTAGCACACATTAGCAACTGTTTTGTAAGCACTGGTCACATTTTCTGAAAGAATGTGTAGAAATCTAGTTAAAGCAGTTTTTATTAAATTATTCAGTAAAATACTGATTGTGTATTTTCCAGGTGACAGAGTCTCCATTGCTGTCTGTGATGTCACACCTCCTGAGTTTCCTGGAGCAATATTCCCACCTGCAACAGCTGCAGCAGCAGGCGGATCAGTACCGTCTGCAGCTGCGCAGACACCGCGTCCAGCACTGGCGGAAAATGAAGGCCCTGCGTGCCTCCTACCGCCAGCGCCTCAAAGACAAGAACAGTGTGATTAACAGCCTGGAGGAGGTGATTGCTCAGCAGCAGAGCCCATCATATGAAAATGAGGGTGAGACCTTTTGAACCTAAAAAAATAACAGAATGTGTTAATAACAATGAGTTTCATATTAGATGCCACTTGATATTACCTCAATATTGATTTGTTGGGGGATGCTAAATCTGTTACTAGCCCTGTTGTTTGGTCTGTCTGAAGCTATCAGATTTCTAGTTCATTATTATATTCTTTGACAAAGATTCTGTTGATTTCCACAAAAACTTTGGACTGGATTCATGAATTTTTCAGGATCCTTATAGTTCAACGTCAGTCGCGAACAAGACGAGGACACGTTCACATCATGTGGACTGCTAAAAATTGTACTTTAATTAAATGAGAACAATGAAGAAAAAAATGCCAAAAATAGCAAACTGACGGTTTTAGAAACCGCATCTAGCAGTGAGTGACCTCAGAGCTACAGAGGGCATCTGAACTCTCTGGTGGTCTGTTTGTCCTCAGACGTCACCAGATGTTCCTCTGTCAGCTGTTACAACAGGTTTCCTATCAGCCAGACTCACTATTAAACATTGCATGGGTTTCAATGTCAGATGTACTTGTCTTTGTAGTTCAGTGGATGCACATGATCCTTAATGCCATCAGGATTTACTGAGCTATATTAAGCCCAGAGGTGTTTTAAAGGGGATTCAAGATACTGGCAAAATCAGCCAACAAACTCATGGAAATTCACAACTATTTTATGTTTTGGTGAATTAATTGGTGGCTAAAGACCCATTTACACCAAGAACGATAATTATAAAGATGACTATAGCGCCCACACCAACACACAATAACAATGTTCATTAGTGCTGCAGTTATGCTGTCTGCTGCATTAAATGCTTTAAAGTCAGGTGGTGATTCTGATTGGCTTTCAATGTATTTGTCAAATCTTCATACTAATTTTTCCTCAGATTTTTGCATAATTACATCATGACAAACCCTTCACTAGCAATTATCCTCAGCTGTGACTTGAGAGGAAGCTGACAGTGAAAATAAAAGTCCATTTCATGGTTTTAAGATCCCTCTAAAAAAAAAATCATGCACTGTTTAAGTGTCTAGTATTATATAATGAAATATATGACAAATTAGTTTATATGTTGTTTGCAAAAACTGTATTTCGATCAAAGGAGAAGGTGTATTGTTATCTTACAGCAGGGCTAACTGGGTTATGCTAAAAACCAGACAAACCTTGCCAATTTTGTTCATGATACCCACATGTCTGCAGACATTTAAATGTATCCATTAGCCACCTGAAATACAGATATGATTCATGTTAATCAGATGGCTAAATGTCATATGGAAATGCATGTGTTTGTTGCTCCTGAGACCTCAATATTTTTTATTAGCCATGTAGTAAAAATACCCATCTGCTAGGCTGGCACATGTCTACAGCACTTGGCTTGTTTCTCTGAGGCTCACAGAGATTAATAAAACATTGTGAGAGCTGCTTCTCTTACAAATGCAAGTGCACTTACAAACACTAGCAGCGCTGAACTTCACGTGCACCACTGCTAGGTACTATATATAAATCTGGTGTACAGTGGAAAGAAAATTCACCTTTAAACAATGAAGGTACACTTTTAAAAATGAAGGTTCTTTATTGGAATCAGTGGTTCCATGAAGAACCTTTAAAGGGAAAGTTCACCTAAAAATGAAAATTCTGTCACCAGTTTCTCACCCTCAAGTTGTTCCACACCTTTATGAGTTTATTGCTTCTGTTGAGCACAAAGAAGATATTTTGAAGAATGTTGGTAACCAGACAGTTGACGGTAGCCATTGACTTCCACAATATGGAAAAAATACTATGGAAGTCAATGGCTAACATCAACTGTTTTTGGTTACCAACATTCTTCAAAATATCTTCTTTTGTGTTCAACAGAAGAAACTGTTGAGTAAATAAGTAAATCATGACAGAATTTTCATTTTTTGGGGTGAACTATCCCTTTAACATACATGGAACCTCTCCATTTCACAAAAGGTTCTTTATAGTGGAAACGGTTCTTAAGATTTTTAAAATGTTCTTCACACAAAGAAAAAAAAAAGATCTTTGAAAGACATTTTTAAAAAGCTTTACATTTTAAGAGTGTAAATATGATTATACATTATAATTATGTAACCAGAAAGAGACCAGTAAACCTTCAGTAGCACAGCTAGGAAATTGGTGCCGGTTTAATGTTCATTGTACAAAACTATTTGACAACAGAAATCAATCAGAATCAAATAGAAAGTTGTGTAATACTTAATGAGCTTTTTGTCTAAGCCTGTTCCTCCATCACGTTTGTTCCACATCACGTTTGCAGCGGCGTCCCCGTGAGCGAGTCTCCATTCATCCTTCCCACCAATCCACTCGCTCCCCCCGAGAGACTGACAGCGCAGATCTGACACCACCTGCCTCAGTAATTAGTATACAGCTCAGGAAGAGACAGAATCTCTAACTCGGCATATCAATAATTAATGGCAGGAATCTAAATAAAATGTTGCAGAGCAGTTAGGCCGCCAGGCACGTTGCACTGGACTTTGAGTTCAAAACTCGGGTTGTTGAGGTTGTCTCGAGTCATTGCTTAATGGAGTTTTGCTTAAAGGGGTCATATGATGTTGCTAAAAAGAACATTATTTTGTGTATTTGGTGTAATGAAATGTGTTTATGCGGTTTAAGGTTCAAAAAACACATTATTTTCCACATACTGTACATTACGGTTTCTCCTCTATGCCCCGCCTTTCTGAAACGCGTTGATTTTTACAAAGCTGTCCAGTGCGTTGTGATTGGCCGAATAGCTCAAGCATGTGACGGAAATGTTACGCCCCTTACCATACTGTGATGCCGTGTCCCGGAGCGACGAGACAAAAACATTAAAACCCATTATAAACGAGGCATTTGTTGCATCCAATGGGGACATAATTACGGATTATAATGACTTATACTGTTTTTTTATACATTGCGTTGCATCGCGCCGCATAACATAAAACCATGTCTGCATTTGTGATCGTAGAAATGACAAACAACAAGCGCTACTCTACACTGCTCAAAACTCTCGTTTGAATCGTCAGTGGCAAATCCTTTAAATATGAAAACGTACTTACAGTCTGTGAGTCAGAACAGCCGGCATTGTAGTCTACTCTACCAGGATCAGGAAACAGTCCTCCATAAAATGCGCTGCACACATCTGAATATTTGGGTTGAACTGTTCTGGAACAGTGTTGTGAATACAACTTAACACCTGATTTCTAGTCGTGTCCTCTTTTTTCCGCTTTCGCAACGAAACACACAGCGTTTTCACAACATGGCAGCGGCGGTGGCAGCAACAATAAAGTTACACCTTCTTTCTTTGCGTGAACATTTGGGCGGCGTTATGCAAATCTTCCCACACAGTGATGTAGACATGTGGGGGCGTGTTTAAACGAGGCGTTTTAGGAGGGCGTGGACCAGTCTTAACTTTTATAAAGAATATCTCTTTGGGTTTGAGACTTTAGTCTTTGCAACTTTAGGGATCTTGTCAATTCACGAACAGCTTGTAACACTCCAAAGAGAAAGGAAAACTTGAAATCGCATCATATGACCCCTTTAATGGAGTTCTAACATTTCTTGTAAAAAATAACAACTGGAACAAATTTTGAAATGAAATAAAATTAATGTGATTAGCAAAGGAATCAAATGAGAAAATTTTGAATTTAGATTAAATTCTTGGGCTTTGATTTGATATCTTGGCAAACCTGAGAACAGCTTGCACAACTCTGGAGGAGAAACGTGATATTACTGGGCAGTTTTTCAGATGTTCTCCATTTAATGCAGTCGGTATCCAGGAGAAACAATTGTCTTTGTGATGTTGTTATAAAAAAGGAACCTGGGTGATCTACATAAAACACATTTATAAAAAAATAAAAAGTGGATATTTGTTCTTGTCTTTAAGCCCTTTTGGGTGTGGAGGCCTGTTTGAGCCAATAACATTTGGAAAATCTATCCACTGAGAAATCAATATATCAGTTAAGCAGTCGTTGTTCATGTAAATAAAAAGATAAAAGTCTTAAAAAGATTAATTTAAAAATTAATCAAAACGTTAGAATAACTAGAAAAAACAATGTTTACTTTATAAGTGGTAAAGACAAAATATTTATCTATGCAATTATGAAGTGCTTAATAATTGCATTTTTAATTTATCTATTGCTTTATTTATTAGTGTTTTAATGATTTAATCACTTGATTGATTTAAAGTCCATATGAATTAAATTATGTTAAGTTATGATTACTTTCTTTCGAGGTTTTGATTAATTTCTTATTTATCTTTGTTTTATTTAATATCAAATACCACTAAATTTCATATCTAATTATTAATTTAAAAATTATTTAGATTGTAACTATACTTGTCATTATTCATTTCTTTTATCTATTTTTGTCATTGTGAATTTTTTTTTTTTTAAAAAGCTAAGATTATTGGAGTACATTTCACAAGAAAATACGATTTTAGTCTACTTCAAAATTTTAGTGTTATTTGCTGATTCTTTGTCATGTTTTGTGAAATTTACTAGCAATTTCGGAGTGAAAATTGTTTTAAATTTTTTCAGTGTACTTTTGAAATTCCACTCTAAACATCTATGACGTGTGTGTGTGTGTGTGTGTGTGTGTGTGTAGGTGACTGCATGCTTCCTGCAGCGTCTCCGGTTGGGCTGCATAAGTTGGTTCAGTCTCTCTGCAGGCTGCAAGTAGAGAAGAGTCAGCTGAGAGGAGAGCTGCGATTGCTTCATTCCAAGCTTGAGCAGAGAGATCGAGATCGCCATACTAACGTACAGGCTTTCCAACAGCAGGTGCTCAGCATTATACTTCCCCTCTATTCATTCAGTCACAGATTCTATTCATTCATCCTCTCATTCAACCCACCAAATTTATTCATGCAATCAGCCATCCATTGACAAACAGTGTTTTTAATAGCACGTCTCTACATATTCCTCTCTGTTTACCAAACCAATGATTGTTAAAGTAAATAAAATTTACAAAATCAGGTATTAAACTCTGTTGACTGTACTTTTTATCCATTTATCTGTTAATTCAGTTTCACCCCCTTCACCCATTTTTCATTCCAGACTTGCTAAGCTGACAGCATTGATTTTCTCCCTGTAGATTGAGGAGCTGAAGAGCTGTATTGAAGAAAGAGAAGAGGAGCTGTCCAAACTCAGAGTTGCATCGGTAAGCTTTTGGAAGAATCTGTTCCAGTGCTCTGCATTTGAAACTGAGCACATTAAAAACCAGGCCAGACAGTCTCAAAATGTTTCATGACCAACAGTTTATCTGGGTTGTTTCCTCAGATATTTTTTCCAGGCCAGCTGTAACTTTTTTGGTGTGTTTTTTTTCACCAGGGTGTAACAGACTCAGAAAAACGAGTGCTTTGCTTATCAGCAGAGAACGATAGTTTGAAACACAGCCTCACAGTGACACAGGGTCTTCTGCAGCAGCTGTCAGTCATCCCATCCCAGTCCAGCTCCGTGCTCATCAAGGTAAGACTGGCTTTAAATGCATTGGGTATAATGTAAATCTATCTATCTATCTGTTTGTCTGTTTTTATCTATCTATCTATCTATCTATCTATCTATCTGTCTGTTTTTATCTATCTATCTATCTATCTATCTATCTATCTATCTACCTGTTTGTCTGTTTTTATCTATCTATCTATCTATCTATTTGTCTGTTTTATCTATCTATCTATCTATCTATCTATCTATCTGTCTGTCTATATATCTACCTGTTTGTCTGTTTCTATCTATCTATCTATCTACCTGTTTGTCTGTTTCTATCCATCTATCTATCTATCTATCTATCTATCTACCTGTATCTATCTATCTATCTATCTATCTGTCTACCTGTTTGTCTGTATCTATCTATCTATCTATCTACCTGTTTGTCTGTTTTTATCTATCTATCTATCTATCTATCTATCTATCTACCTGACTCACCAGACCTGAACCCCATAGAGAATCTATGGGGTATTGTCAAGAGGAAAATGAGAAACAAGAGACCAAAAAATGCAGATGAGCTGAAGGCCACTGTCAAAGAAACCTGGGCTTCCATACCACGTCAGCAGTGCCACAAACTGATCACCTCCATGCTACGCCGAATTGAGGCAGTAATTAAAGCAGAAGGAGACCCTACCAAGTTATTGAGTACATGTACAGTAAATGAACATACTTTCCAGAAGGCTAAAAATGTTTTTTTTATTGGTCTTTTGAAGTATTCTAATTTGTTGAGATAGTGAATTGGTGGGTTTTTGTTAAATGTGAGCCAAAATCATCACAATTAAAAGAACCAAAGACTTAAACTACTTCAGTCTGTGTGCATTTAATTTATTTAATACACGAGTTTCACAATTTGAGTTGAATTACTGAAATAAATGAACTTTTCCACGGCATTCTAATTTATTGAGATGCACCTGTATATGTGACAATCCTATTTTTCTGTTTTTATCTATCTATCTATCTATCTATCTGTCTGTTTTTATCTATCTATCTATCTGTCTGTTTTTATCTATCTATCTATCTATCTATCTATCTATCTATCTATCCATCTGTCTGTTTTTATCTATCTATCTATCTATCTATCTGCATATATGTGACAATCAACAAATAGAAAAAAAACAGCAGAAATAATGACAAAACAACAAATGTTAAAAAAAAAAAGTCAGCAAGCAGCAAAACAATAATCCTATAATAGTAACCTCATAAATTATTCATGCTGCAATGCATGCTGGGAACTCACAAATCCTTAACATTTTTGCAATATTGAAATGAACATTTTGAAATTGACTAGTTGGGACTACATTTGGGGGAATTATGTTATTAATTCTGTTGAATTATGTCTTAATAGGGCTTTTATGTAGTTTCAAGTAATTTTTTGTGACAAAAAAGGTCCTGTAAACTAGAAAATATGTAGTTGCTTTTTTACAGTGTAATGAATGGAATAACAAAGTGGCTCTACAAAAGTACACTTTTTGTTTATTATTTTTCTATTCTATTTAAAATAAAATACAAAATGCAGCCTGTGATCATACTGTTTCAAACAAATTACAAGGTGCACACACTCACTCATTTAGAATAAACTGAATTCTAAACCTCTGCACACATAAATGTGGAAATTGTATGAAATTATTAGTGTACTGTCTTACCCTGTAGGAAAACGAGAACCTGCGCAGTCGCGTTCTGCAGCTGGAGAGTTCACTGCAGCAGCGGGCAGAGCAGCTGTCACGTCTGGAGCACCAGAGGGAGCAAAGCGACTGGAGAAAAGCAGAAGAGCTCAGGAGACGAGAGGAGAGCGTGAGAGAGCTGCGGCTCGAATTGGACAAAGAACGCAACAAGGAGCCTGTGGTTAAAGTAAGAAAAAATGCAAGAATATGAACTTAAAAATCAAAAAAAAAACACCCAACAAACTAGATAAAAATGACATTTTATTCCCATAGTATGTTACCCAAACTGTGGAGGTAGAGTCACCTTCAACTCTACGCCAACTATCCGAAGCCAGACAACAGAATGAACAGCTTTCTGAGAAGCTAAGCAATCAGAGAGAACGATGCCGACAGTTGGAGGAGAACATCAGGCATTCAGATGAAGTCAGCTGCAATTTGCAACACAAGGTTTTTCAGCTTTATCCATTTGTGTTTATGATTGTACATACAGTATAACTGCAGCTAAAGAACTCAACAACCTCTGTTGCTGGTATCTCAAATACAAAACTCATGAATTATACAGTGCATGTCAGAACACTGTAGAAAACCTCCACTCTTCTAAAAAGTAGTGGCTCCACAGATTGCTGCATATGAGAGGGAGATTGGGACATTAAGGGAGGAGCTGCTGAAGGAGATTGGACATCTTGAGGAAAAGAAAGAAGCGGCTGTAAAAGCGGCAGCTAACTGCTCTCAGGAGCATCTCCAGAGCCTGCAGGATCAGTTCACAAGTGAGTTTACTGTATATATAGTACAAATCTTATAGTTTATGCCCGTTTCTTAAAGGAACAGGCAATAAAAAAATAAAAATATGTTGAAAATGTACTCAGGCCATCCAAGATTTAGATGAGTTTGTTTTTTTCGAACATTTGGAGAAAATTAGCATTACATCATTTGCTCACTAATGGATCCTCTGCAGTGAATGTGTGTGCTATTATGAATTATGGATTTATAATTTCACCAGAAGCGACAGTTTAGCGTTAAAATAATGTTTTGTTTTTTATAAACACAGTTTTTAACTTCACAAGAAATTAACTGATGAACTGGAGTCATGTTGATTATTTGTGGATTATTGTGATGTTTTTATCAGCTGTTTGAACTCTCATTTTGACGGCACCCATTCACTGCAGAGGATCCATTAGGGAGCAAGTGATGTAATGCTCAATTTATCCAAATCTGTTCTGATTTGGAAACAAACTCATCTCTATCTTGGATGGCCTGAGGGTGAGACCACTTTCAGCTAATTTTGTGGGTGAACTATTCCTCTAAAATGGTTTTGGTGATTTCTGGAATGGCGCACTTTATATCATCTTACAGTCTTCGGAGTGTGCTCATGAGCGCCCCTGTCGTTGGCATTGTTAAATGTGCATCTTAAGTGCAGCAATGTATTCAGCTTAGTTTATGTTTATGTGTGGAATCTCCAGCCCTCCAGAAGCGTCTGAGTGCTCTGCCTCCCACATTACGCACCATGAAGACTGATTATGCCAGCCTTCGCAGCCAGGTCCGCAACTTTTCTGACTTCTATGGAACAGCTATCAAAGAAGCCAAGAAACAGGTACTGCAAGCTGCACAAACTTGTACTAAATGTAGAACTTCTAAAATCTAAGAGTTGATATAGTCACATTTTATTTGTTGCTTTTCAATTATGAATCATTTTTTAATATTACAACAGATTATGGCAGCTATAAATGAGATGTCAGAGGCCAACAAAGACCTTTTGGAAAAATACAGAAAGGAGGTAGCTCTCCGCAGGAAGTACCACGAGCAGCTGGTTGAGCTTAAAGGTAGGCAGTATTCACCATTCTTTCACCATATTTTTGTCTAAAATGCAAAATCTAAAACAAGTTGTTGTTTTTTTTCACCAGGTAATATCCGTGTGCTGTGCCGTGTAAAGCCAGTACTGAAGGAAGATCAACATGAAGAAGGCCAAGCAGTAGTTGTGACAACAGACCCCAATAATGAATCTGCACTCACAGTTTTAAGCAAAGGAAAGGCTAAAAACTTTGAGCTGGATAAAGTCTTCCACCCTCAGGCCACTCAAGAAGAGGTAAGCAGGGTAAAAGTCATATTCAACCTCACTATCACTAAATTGGTCATTTTCATGGCCAATATTAAGATTCTATACTATCCAAAGCTATAGCTATCTAAAAGAACTCTTTTTGATATGTATTTTTGACTATAGAGAATGGGAATCTACGTCACGCCGCGTTGGATTCCGCCATGTTTTAGGTCACGCTCTGGAGCACACCGTGTAAACACGCAAATCACCACAGAAAAAGCTGACCGTTTACTATTAATATTTTTTTTTGAAAACCATCTTACATACTCTTAGAATAAAACGGACTAATATGTAAATCTCTCTTTTTTTTTTTAATCGCTCTGTGGTTTGTCTGAGAGGCTGCAAATATTCATTATTCAGTCTCCTTCACTACAGTGGTGCTGATATAGGCTAGCTGCTAAAACACTGGTCAGAGCAGCAGAACCATGGCTATTTTTAAAGGGGAGAATACATAGCTAGATCTCAAACAGTGGATCATTTATCATGGTTATATATCGTCATATTGCCCAATAAAACTGCTCAGTGTAAAGAATTAAGCCATTATAGAGGTAACAGAGCTTACTGTAAGCTGCTTTGAAACGATGTGTATTGTCATATATGATTTTCTTCTATTTGTAGTGTGAGGGCTTACAGTTTAATGCACTGTATATAATAAATCTAGAGATCAATTATTAAGCCACATCTTATTTGAGTTGTTTACCATACAGAGTTTCAGTTTAACTTTCATCCGAGTTCTGTAGTGAATGTAAACATTTTATATTATTTTATGTTTATATGATTCAACTTAAGATCATGTTGGAATGATTAACGCTTACTGTATCAACATAGCGTTAATCAAAAGCAGAGGTATTTCATGCAGACATTGATGTGTCAATAGCATAGCATAGCCCTTATCAATGTCTGCAGGAAATACATCTGCTCTTTCAGCTTTCTAACGCTGAAAAAAGCACGTTTTTCACACCGGCCGTGCAAAGGGCTATGGCAAATAATGTAAAGTGAGCCTTAACCACTCCAACGCGATCTTAAGTAGAATAATATGAACATGAAATCATCAAACGTCTACATTCACTATATTATCCAGTCTCCGCTGTAGCTCCCGTGACCTAAATTCCCAGAATGCATTTCCGCTGTGACGACACATTCCCATTCTCTATTCTTGGTCTTTATCTCAGGTGTTCCAGGAAATTGAGCCACTCATCACATCCTGTATAGATGGATATCACGTTTGCATCTTTGCTTATGGCCAGACAGGATCTGGCAAGACCTATTCTATGGAGGTAACATATAGGGATCTGTAATGATATACCGGTCATAACAAATGGTTCCAATTTCATACTTTTGACCCAGATTATCTGTTTCCATTAATTATTCAATAAGACTGTCAGGTCTCATTAACCGTCCGTGTCTGCTCAGGGAACCGTTGAGAACCCCGGCATCAACCAGCGAGCCCTGAAACACCTGTTCAATGAGATTGAGGAAAGAAAAGACATGTGGACATACACCGTCAGTGTCAGCTCGGTGGAAATTTACAACGAGGTCCTGAGGTATTGCATTTTACCCCTTTATCATGCCAAAATCTATGGTGGTTGCCACGTGAATGCAAAATAAATTGTTGCCAATAATGTTAGAAGCATCTAAGTAAAGTGAGCTTTTAGATCATTAAATAACCTGACGTTCAATTGATGTTTATGAGGAATATTAAGGATTAGTTCACCCGAAAATTAAAATTCTATCATTAACTTCTCACATTCATGTTGTTCCAAACTCATAAGATTTCCTTTCAACTTTATAACTCCAATAAAGATATTTTATGGCACGCAAGAGATTTCTGTCCTTCCTTTGAAAGTCTATTCCAAAACATTGATTCTTAAATATGAATCGAGTGGTTTAATTCAAGTCATTTATTCCCATTTAAACATTGATCAACACATACATAGAGCACATCAAATATGGTAAGTGAAAGCTCAATTGTACTTGCTTGACATGCAAGAAAAAAACTCATTGGAAAAACCCTGGAGCTTTCTTTTACAGTCTCTTTATGTACTTTTTGATGTGTCAAACTTTTGGTTAAATGGACTTTCAATGGAGGAACAGAAATTTCTAGTTTCATTTTTGGGTGCACTAACCCTGTATTACAATTAAATCATTAACATTTCTTTATTGTTAACGTCAGAGATCTGCTCAGTAAGGATGGAGAGAAACTTGACATCAAGATCAACCCTGATGGGACGGGTCAGCTTCATGTGCCAGGACTCAGGGTCATGGAGGTCAAAAGCTTCCAGCATATCAAGAAAGTGAGTTCATATGTCAAGATAATGCTGACTATACAAAGACCACTCTCTCCAATGATCTGTTGTTACTTTTTGCAGATTTTGGCCATAGCTCGAAAGAACAGGATTACATTTGGAACACAGATGAACCAGCATAGCTCTCGATCTCATGCCTTGCTCACTGTGACTGTGCTGGGCACAGACCTCGCCAGTGGAGCCAAAACCACTGGTCAGTCCCAACGATTCTGGAACAATTTAGATTGCTTGAGTTGTGTGAGAATTCTCAAAGTCCTCAAAGTCATGAGTTCCCCCTCTAAAAGCTGTCGCTATCCTTGAATGACCATAATCTGTGACCTCTCCTTTACAGGCAAGCTGAATCTCGTGGATTTGGCTGGTTCTGAGAGGGTGTGGAAGTCTGGGGCAGAGGGGGAGAGACTGAAGGAAGCCCAGAATATCAACCGCTCACTGCTGGCTCTAGGAGATGTGATCCAGGCCTTGAAGGCCCACCAGACTCACATACCCTTCAGGAACTCACGACTCACCTACCTGCTGCAGGACTCACTGGGAAAAGGCAACAAAACCGCCATGGTTGTTCAGGTACAATGATTTACCAAGACTCACTAGCTAACCCTGTTAGCTTAGCTGTGCCAAGCCCCTTTCAAAACGACAAATGTGAAAAATTGGCCGGGGTTTAAAAAGGCAATAACCCAGAGTTGGTTGGATCACAGCGTTAAAGCGCTTCCTACATTGTAATGTCAATTTTTAAATCAAGCCAATGAACAACAAAGCTCATGTAAAAAATAATTTGTTTTCTTTAGGTTTCTTCTCTTGAGAGCAATGTTGGAGAGACCCTGTGCTCGCTAAAATTCGCCCAGCGAGTGTGTAAGGTGGAGCTAGGCCCTGCTGCAAGAAAAATTGAGACGGGGGGACATAACGAAAGCAAAAATTAATGCATACCATCAACCCTCACAAGTAAACACCAGAAATGGCATCAACTCAAGCCTTGCACTTTTCCAATCCTACTCAAGGGCTACAGTTCTGGTAACATCTGTGATGCCACATAAGTTCCAGTTTCTTCCTGCTACTTAGCAATGGCTTTTCTCCACCAGCTGATCTGCATGTCAAAGTCTCACCAACACCACCAATATCTAGACAAGCTCTCTGTCACCATAAGTTCAAAATATCACAGAAAATTCTCCACAGGGAAGACTGGTGAGGATATTTCAGTAAATCTTGCAAAAAAACACTTTGTGGAGTCACTACACAAGAGGCCACAGTATCGTAATTGTGTAATGCTTAAAGGTTCTACTGATATTTACTCAAAAACCTTTAAATTGTTTGGTATAATATATAGTCTAGGAAATAATGGCCAAATTATGTATTTTTTGTGTATGGTTGGTGTGGACTTCTATGATTGTTATGTGTGTTGAACCAGCCAATCTGTCTTTTATTAGGTTCAGAGGATGTGAGTTCAGCCAAATTGCACGAGATCAGCATTTGCTGATTTTATTTCTCTGACAGAGGTGTTGTCTTAGCGTTTCAAGATCCAAGCTAATAACCGTAAGGTCTCATTCTCAACCACTAGGGCCTCGTTTATAAAGTGTGCGTTCGCAAAGATTTGATCTTAGAGTGTGTGTGCGCTTAAATCCACGCCAACGCTAATATTTGTAAAAACTGCCTTTGACGTGGAAAAGTGTTTATCGTCACGTCAGGGTCTGAGCAGACGTATGTACTTTTTCTTGTCGGAGTGCTGCAGGTTTTTGGAAATGTAAGCTGTTCTTGCAGCTCGCTGTTCTAAATTCAAGAATTTGGACGATGACTGGTGATCTTTTGTTAATGACATTAATTAGGAATCGTTTACAAGGCAGAGAGCTGAAACCATTCAGTTGCGGGCAAGTTCAAGATTAGTTGCGATTCATAGATTTCACATCTGAAAGAGAGGCGTACGTGCGTTTTCTGTGCGTACGTTCATTCTATGAATCACACATAGGCCTACACATATTTGAGAGATGATCGTAAGATCAAGTTTAGGATGGTTTCTGCGCAACCTTTTATAAGCGAGGCCCCTGAAACGGTGATTCATGAAATTATTTGATGATAAATTATTTGGCTGATTCTTGAGTTACTTGATAACACCACTCTGTCACTGAAGGAGAAAATAAAGCCAGGATTTGGAAAGGAAACCATTTGCTAAAGATGAGAACGAATGTATCTATACTTCACAGCATATTGTGTGCAATAGCACCTCTTAGTGGTGAGCATCTACTTTTTTGGTTTTGGCCCAATTGAGAGTGACCACACAGAACAAAATGTTACTCTTAAACATTAATATATATATATATATATATATATATATATTCATTATTAATTCGTAATAGACATACCAACATATCAATATATTTAAATTATATATTATTATTATCTTCCTAGGATGTTTAGGATAAGTTTACGTTTAATGTGAAATGTCATTATTGCTCTTTTAGTTTTAGCCATGTTACAGGGGGAGGTGAGGAATGCACTTTATTGTCAGAGACTTGTGCTGTCCATACGACTTGTCTTTTAACAAAATGTACAGTAGGTCTATCAGTTTGTTTCCGAAAATTTGCATCTTTTAAATCGTGGCAGAATAATTCTAGAAAATTTTTTTTATCTGACACTGATTTAACTCTTCTTTAAGCAAAAATTTACTTGATTTTATTAAGTACTTGAAGAGACTGGCTCATGTACACACACTAATTTATTCTAACTTATTCTACATATCATGAAGCCAGAATAATGTACTGCAGTTTTATCTGTACTGTTCTCCTCAATTATCATATTGTATTCTTCTCTGTAACGTGTCTGATTTTAGAACTCTCTCATATTAATGAGAAAGGAGAAAAATACATTATGAAAATATGAATTTAGCCCTTCTTTATCAGCATTCAGGTTCTGTTTTAAAAGAAGTGTATTGACATTGGAAAATGTTTTTATCATAAGACCCAGAAAGGAAAAAGACCGAGTCAATTTAGAAAAGAAAGAACTGTTTACTTATACAAAACAACAAAATAATAATAAAAAGGAGAAAGTCATCTTTGTGTACTCCATAATGAAACACAAAAACACCTGTATTCCTCTCATTCTTCCTTTCTGTATCTCACTCTCTCTCACAATCACCTGATCTGGATGTGTGTGAACTCATGCTGAGCTCAGCATAAAAAAATCAGTTTTAAACACACACTGCTATGTAATGAGGATTTGGGCAGGAAACTTCTAGAAAATCAGTTGTGCGTGACCGTCATTCTCAACAGATTCAATCCGAGTCTCCCTCTTCCACGCCAACTGCTCCGACCGCTCCAGCCAGCTCTTCCTCGCTTCCCTTGAGCCGTTCACCTGTGGAATGACACAAATGCCCAGACATATCTATGAACATCAAATATGTGTTTCACCAAAAACTCTTGTGTGCTCTATGTCTGATTTGGTGATCCATAAAATACTTGTTTTTAAGAAATTACAGAATTTTCATTTAAATTGTGGGTTTAAGAGACAAAACTAGTAATGTTAGGTCTAGTTTGTGCCAGAGGAGCGTACAGAGACAGGAAGTCCATATATGATGTCATTAAGAGATCTCCAGAGCTTTTGAACCTTCTCAGCAATTAGCCTTACATCAAGCCCTGGTGGAGCTCAATGCAAAAAGGCTCTACAACTATAGTTTCAATATATTACTGATAAAAGAAGTGATGCAGAGATGGATTAATGCTTTAGTTATACATTGTACATTATATTAGTGTCCACACCAAAGGGACGTTCTAACATTCATCTTATTAAAAGCGTGCTGCAGTTGTCATCTGTCACTTTAAATGCTCAAGCTCTTTCAAATTAATGTTTTTATCATTCATCATCAGCTGGAACAAATAATTTGCATCGTTATTGTGTCGATTTGCAATTAGAACAACTATTGAAAATTTGTCATTACAGTTATCATTATAGATATCATCCCTGGTGCAGACCTGCCTTAGTCTCTGTCATGTCATACTCACGTATAAGTTCAGCAATGGCTTTCTGTGTTCGCCTCTCTAATTTCTCAAGTTTCTTGGCAACGTCCCTCTTTAGATCCCTATTACAAACACACAACACAAGCATTAAATGAATGAAAATTTTAACTAAAATGGATCTCAATGAATATGATGCATGATTGCGTTTTAGGAGTAAAAATTTAATGTTTGTACCAGTCTGGTTTTCTGGGGGCAAGATTGGCCAGATCCTGAGAACACAAGTCAAGAGTGAAAAAAGAGAATAAGATTAGTTTAAATTCAGTGATTCTTGCACTGTTTGAGACGACACTTTTCCACTACAAAAGACATAATGAGAAATAATGACATGTAAATAAGTCTACAAAGACAGAGCACACATACAGTGTAATTTGTTTAATGAGCAAACAACTCTTTTGAGCTGGTTCTTTTAATGAATTGTTCAAAACAAGACTCACAAATTATAGGTTTGAAGCTCCTACTTCAAAAAGTTTGCAAACACATTCGCAAATTTTTGTAAATTAATTATTTTATTTAGCAATGAACTAAACAGAAGTGAAAGCAAATACATTTATAATGTTACAAAAGATTTATATTTTAAATAAATGCTGTTTTTTAACTTGTCAGTAATCAAAGAATCCAGAATTACGGTTTCCAACCTTGATAATAAGAACTGTTTTTAATAATTAAGCACCAAATGCAAGTATCAAAATAATTTCTGAAGGATCATGTGGCACTGAAGACTGGAATAATGGCTAATGAAAATGTAACGTTGCATCACAGAAATAAACTACATTTTAAAATACATTAAACATGAAAAAATATATTTTACAATGTAATACATTTTCACAATATTACTGTATTTTTGATCTAATAAATGTGGCACTGGTGACTTCTTTCAAAGAGACTTCTTACAAAAACAATAAAAAAATCTTAATTATTCCAAAAGTTTGACAGGTAGTGTATATATTCAGGAAACACTGGTGCTCTCCATATGGCATCATGTTTGAAAACTGAGACTTTGTATCACTCACCACTTCCTCAATCACAGGCTCTGGGTTTGCAGCTTCCAGCTGGTCCTTGACCTTGTCCTCCACTACAGTAATATGAAATAAGACCAGTCAGACAACCTGTAACCCAACACCTGATCACCTGCTGTAACATTATCACCCAGCATCACTATCAGTGAACGGTCTGTTTAATTTGCTGGTATAAACATTTGAAAATATAATTTAAAGTTACAGCCAGTAATATGTCTTGCAGGTAAGCCAGAAGTGTTCTCACCTGATGCAGGTTTTGCTTTGGGCACCTGTCGCTCCTTCAGCTCCTCGTCCTCCGGCATGTAATTCCTCAGCTTCAGCTCTCTGCAAACATAATTCCAGAATTATGTAATTCACTCAGTTATAAAGTCACTTCCCCATTATAACCTATTCAAGGAGATATTACAAAGGCGATCACACAAGCAATCACAGGAAACCCCAGTAACCAGCAGGTGGCAGTGCAGATAAACATTTAGTTTGGACCATCAGCAGCTGGTGCTGTTGGATCACTGAATCTGGCCTGTGACAGCATCCAGAGTACATTTGCTCACCATGTGAACAAAGCATCCCTTCATCTTTGTAGCACTAGCTAATTAGCATGTAGCATCTGACTGTGTCTAGGGACTGCAGGCTCACAGCTGAGAGGGGCTGAGACAAGCCCAATTATGCCATCGCTCAACCGGCAGGTTTGTTAACATCTTTGCAAGTTACAACAAAATTGGCTGCTGGACCTCCAGGGAAGCATAGAGGGTTCTTCACAGCTTGATCAACAGAAGATGCATCTGAAGGTTCGTATAGGAGACTGAGAATTCATTTTCATCAAATTGCTCACTGGTTTGTCTCCAGAGATGTGTGCCCATTTTTTCCTCAAAAAAAGGGGCTACAGCAGACCTACATTCATCACCACTTTATGAATAAATAATGAATATTTAGTAAAAAAACTGATGTATACACTCACATGTTATTAAGGTAAATGTAATTACTTTTTACCTGACGGCTATACCACATGACATTTGCAGTCATTTAACTGAAGTTTTTCTTTAAAGTGGTATAAAAGTTTTCAAAACCAAAGTCATGTGGTGCAACCAATATTAATAAAATGATATCAAGGACAATAAGTCAATTTTGCGACATTTTCATGACAAAGCAAGGTTAGTGCAACTTGTAAAATGTCATGTGGTGCGACTCTCCAAAAACTAAAAATTAAATCAAAATGATCTTTTCCTTGAAAAATATTTTTTAAATGTTTTGAAACAATTAAGATCATTAAACTTTTCTTTAAAATGGTATAAAAAGTTATAAACCATAAGAAACCAACTTGAAAAGAAAAAGTACACATCCTTTTAAACTAGCCTTCTAAAAGATTATTACTTTTCCTTATCATGGACACTCTTATTTGTCACTGACCAGACTATAACAAGCCAATGTGGTCATCACCGCTTGATCTATATGTGTACAAGTACAGTCAAACCATGTAATTAGATGGGCTTGGACCAAAGAGATTGTTAATGTCAGCTGTGTCACTAATCCTTTTCAATGCTCTTGGGTGTAGGGTTATCAAACTAAAGCATAATGAAATGGAAAAACATGTAATCAAAAACAAAGCATTGTGACCACTAATTTCACAGCCAAACCCTATCAAGGCCTTGCAAAGCTGCACTAAATATTATGACCCCAAACAAGAGCATTGAAGGGTTTTGGAAAAACACTCAAAACAACAGACTGAAACAAAGAGCTGGGAACTCCTCCCTGTCCTCAGCTTTCCTGAAAAGACTTCCTGACCACCTGCTGGAACAATACAGGACCACTGGCTTTCCTCATCTACAGTAAAGCGGCCAAACAATCCATCAATTTTAGAATGTCAACAGCCGTTTGTCAAACTCTAAGTGAGCATTTCGAACATCCTGGAGTCTTGAATAATTTGTGGCCAAGGGACTGAGCGAACTGGCTAGAACAGTATCCTGTTTTCTAATTTAATTACATACAGAAATACGGATTAATGCTCAAGGGAAAAGCTCTTGTGTTCTTGAAGTGCTCAGAGGGACGGAGCTGAATTGAGGGCCTTGACAGTTTGGTGGAAGGTCTCTCGTTTCTCAGAGCTTGCAAAACAACCGAGGGGACCATCATCAGGCTTCCATCAACCTAAAATAAGCAGCAGTGGTACAGTAAATCCTGACTGCTGACAAAACTAATTTAGAGAGAACAGAAATAACAAATATGATGTGGTAGGATGGGTTGCTTTGCTTGGGAAAATTCCAAGTCAAGTTGGACATTTGACATTGTCCTACCGCTTAAGCTGTGACTAAATACTATCTGGCACAGGTGAAAGGCTGAGCTGCATTCAAAAGCTGAGCAGACATTCATTATCTGCCTCGCCTCACTTCAGAATTTTGACAGCTTAAACAAAAAGACCAAGCTGTTGCCCAACAAAAGTGGATGTTTCCACTTATTGAGTATGGAACTCAATAAGCAGAAAACACTTATGCACAATAAAGTACACTACTGTTCAAAAGTTTGGGGTATGTAAATTTTTTCATGTTTTTAAAGAAGTCCTTTATGTTCACTAAGGCTGCATTTATTTGATCAAAAATACAGTAAAAGTAATATTGTGAAATATTATTACAATTCAAAACAACTGCTTTCTATTTCAGTATATTTTAAAATGTAATTTATTCCTATTATGGCAAAGCTGAATTTTCATTATCATCACTGCAGTCTTCAGTGTCACATGATCCTTCAAAAATCATTCTATTATGCTGGTTTGCTGACAAGAAACATTATCATTATCAACGTTGAAAATTGTAAATTTTGCTGTGCTGCTATTTTTGTGGAAATTTTAATCTTTTTGATGAATCATCAAAACCTGTTTTAATAATTTTCTTTACTGTCACTTTTGAATGAAAGTAATATTTTTAAGGTATTAAAATTTAATTTTGATTCATTCTGAATTTATTTTATCATAAAAACAAACCATTAAATCCCATCTATGGTCTAGGGGTATGATTCTCGTTTCAGTGCGAGAGGTCCCGGGTTCAAATCCCGGACGAGCCCCCACTTGTTACGTTCCACTTTCCCAGTCTAGGGTTGGGAGTATTTATTCAAGTTTTTTTTTCAGTAATATTCTTCAAAATAAGATACTCGTAACATGTTACTGCAGTGAATATTCCAAATCATAGCAAACAACGCGTCACTCCTGAAAAATGCAGTGAATCCAGAGGAGAGTTTTCGGGAAGGTCGATTTTACGCGTAAATTACTCAGAATTTACTCATATATTTACGAATGTTTCATGAATGAGGCCCATTGTTTCCAAACTGTGTTGCCATTTTAATAATGCATGTTTAAGGAGACACACCTTGAAACATTCTCTGCCTGACAACCTTCAATATCACCTTCATCTAAAAAAAAACAAAGTTAATGCCTTATAGCCACAAAATTATAGATCTATTAAGTGTTAAATTGGTTAATTCTGTTATTTACCCAGCCTCATGTTGTTCCAAAACGACATAATTTTCTTCTAAGGAACACGAAAGAAGATTGTCATACAGGTTTGGAAGGACGTGAGCTCAAGTAAATGACACTTTTTTTATGTGACTATTACTTTAACATGTACTAAGGGAGACGTAGTCCAGATATTGGGTGATGATTGTTTAGGAACCTTTGCAAACTGTCAATGCCAAACACCTCTTGAGCTCAGGGAGGGAAGCACAAGGGTTCTGTGAATCTGAACGTAAACAATGGGGGGAAAAAAGCAAAGAGCTTGAGGCCTTGGCTTGAGCCTGAAATAGAGCTGAGAGCGACCTTTACCTCACAGCCCTTCTTAAGATCATGTAAACAGAGTACAGTTTTGTTATTTATTGTCCATTTAGAAAAGGCAGTCTATCCAACAAGGACTTATTTGGTTCTAAATGATAGAACTGAGAATTTAGTTTAGTATCCTTATGTATAAATGACACTAGATTTTATATATTTGTGTGTTTTTTTTACCTGTGTCTGTCCTCTGTCTCAGAGTCCTCCAGAGCTCTTTTTCTCTCAGGCTCTCCATCCTCAGATGCCTGTCCCTTTAGTTTAAAAAAAAAACATCTAGTTAACATAAGCAAAGAGACAAAATCCAAATAATGTTCCAAAACTCGAATGAGATTAAGATACAATGAAGCACAGGAAAGTTCTGATACACAAAGAAAGAGCCAAAGCTCTAATGTGCACATTTAAGGAAACAAACAAAAAATAAATATTCAAACAGGGTTAAACGGAACTTCCCAAGTTTTAAGTTAAAGGGGTCATATGATGCGATTTCAAGTTTTCCTTTCTCTTTGGAGTGTTACAAGCTGATTGTGCATAGATAAGATCCCTGAAGTTGCAAAGACTAAAGTCTCAAAACCAAAGAGATATTCTTTATCAAAGTTAAGACTCTGCCACGCCCCCCTAAAACGGCTCGTCCTAACACGCCCCCACATATCTACCTCACCATGTGGAAATATTTGCATAATGCGCCCAAATGATCACGCAAAGAAAGAAGGCGTGGTTTCAGGAACAGCAGTTAGTGTTGAAGCAGCCATGTCAAGGAGACGCTGTGTGTTTCTAGGCGAAAGCAAAAGCACTTTATTTGGCCTTACGAAAGTAGATGCATTTAGGAATCTTTAAGATTACTTACAACAGAACAGCAATGCATTTTATGGACGACCGTTTCGTGAACCTAGGAGAAGAGGTCATTCTGCCTTTGCTATGACAATCTGGCGCTTCTGAATCAGCTACTGTAAGTATGTTTTGCTATTAGTTTAAGTATTTGCTATTGACTGTTCAAATGCGGAGTTTTGCGCATCGTGTGTGTGAGAAAGAGAGAGAGAGCGCTCGCGCGTGAGAGAGGGGGTCACATCACAGTGGAGTCAGCTGTCTTAACCGTGGCTTGTGTACTGCAAACACATACCAGCTTCATCACTGTGTCTGTCACGCGACTCTGTTCCCCTTTCAGGCTTGAACTGATGGTAAAACTAATGACATTATTTACTGTCTTTACATTTATTTTGAAAGATGAAGCTCGCGATTATGGTAAGGGGCGTTACATTTCCGACGAGTGCTTGCGGTGTTCAGCCAATCACAATGCACTGGGTCAGCTGGCCAATCAGAGCAGACTGCGCTTGTCGGAAGGAGGGACTTTGTAGAAAACGAAGCGTTTGAGAGAGGCGGGGCATAGAGGACCTACAATAATGTACAGTATTTGAAAAATAATGTGTTTTTTGAACATTAAAGCATGTCAACATATTCTGTTACACCAAATACACAAAATAATGATCTTTAAAAAAGCATCATATGACCCCTTTAAACTCTAACAACATCTGTGGCATGCCAGTAACCACTGATAATAATTGACTTGTTCCTCATTATTCAAGGCAAACTTGTAATACAAATTAGTGAAGAACCGTATTGGTTTAAAGATCATTCAAACACAAAATCAATTGAGGCGTAACTTCTAATATTTTTTTTAATGCTAAACTTCCTTCTTTGGACAATAATAAATGTATTTAAAGATAAATGGTGGAAAAGTCAAGAGCTAAAATTATTAGAATGCATCTTCTTGACGTCAACTGATGCTAATTTGCTTATAAAACAATGCAATGCTTTACTGTTATGCTAACTCGCTAACTAGAGCATGTTAGCCCGTGAGCGCGCATTTCCCCTTACAGAAATAACATTCATTATCACACTCACTTGAAGTTGCCGGTCTCGTAGAGCTTTTAATCTTTCTTTTCTTTTTAAAGCTTGCTCTTGTAAAGAACCCACAGGCTTCTCCATGGTGAAAATAAAGCATGGGTAGCCGGATCGATGAATCTGTTATCGATTATGCAGTTTGTGCAGAGCTTGGTAGAAGAACACCGAACACATCGATTACTATAACTTGTCAGACTTGAACATAATTAAACTAACGGTAAAATATGTAAATATTTTTTTATATATATACTATAATACACTGACTATAATATAACGACAACATAATTATAATATTACATTCCTTATTATACAATAAAAAAGTTAATATAAATAATAAATTAATCTGTGCATATAGAATGATGGTTGGCCTATTTAGATAATTTGATTATTATAGTGACATATGCAGGAGTTCGGATTTTTGTGAGTTTGATAATTGACTCTGTGACTCTGGTTAGTAGTCTGGATGTGTTTTTTTTCTTCTTCTATAGCCTAACGAAAAATCAAATATATAATAACGTACTCCAATATCATTTAATTTTCTTTTTTCCATGAAACACAAAAGCTGATTCTGGAGCTTCTGTTTTTCACATAAAGAACGTGAATGGTTATTTTTCAGACTACATTAATATTTTAGCTAACGGCTAATAAGATAATAATTTCATGTTTGTACTGGAAACCGATAAATGGCGGATTTACACACACACAAAGAAAAACTACACTTCTAAATAAAAAAATACAATAGGTTACAATAAAATCAACAGTTTACAACTGCATATAGACTTTCAAACATCATAACAGTAAAATATGTAAGATAGATATGCTAGCCCTACTATGCTCTGGTCTGTTTAAAAAGCCTAAGAAAGAACAAGTAACATCTATGAAGATTGTGCAGAGTTTAACTTAAGTAGCATAAAATAAAAATTAAATCAAAAACATATTCAGATCACAACTCATCTGAATAGAAAAAAAATGAGCCACAAGTTCCCCAAACAGGCAAACAAACACCGGAACATGACATGGTGAGGAATGTAGGGCATTGCCATGGCAATACAGCTGCCATATAGGTCCATCCTCTTCCCAGTGACCAAACAGTCACAAAGATGCACTTAGCAATGGGATTAATACAAATGGTGCATTATGACCCCCATCTCCTAGACTATCATTTTATTTGATTACTAAAATGAGTAAAACATTTTTTAAATATTTTATTGTTTAAAGGCCTCATATTGTAGTATATAGTGTGGGAAAAGGGGTAAATATGTGCTTTGATTTAGAAAGGATGTATTGTTTAAGTTGCGGTATCTTTTAATCTATGTTTAAAGTTTACCGTCATCAAAAGCATATTGTTGTTCCAGTCAGGCACCAAACACAATAGACCCTTCAGAATTATGTTAAATATGGCGGTGTCATTGCACATGCAGTTATAGACAAAAACCAATGTGCCAAATGAAAATGGAAAGACACTAAATGAGATCATTCAGACTCTTTACCAAACCAAAGTTTATTTGCATAGAGTTTGCATGCTCTCAAGGGATCCAATGACCATATGGATCTTGAATCATTCTGAATGTAAAGATGTTTTACTCTCAAAAGCTTGAGCTGTGAAAAAAACTCATCAAGTCACACTGTTTGTGTGATTAAAACAACAAGAAGGAATATTAAAGGGGTCATATGATGCTTTTTTAAAGATCATTATTTGGTGTATTTGGTGTAACAGAATATGTTGACATGCTTTAATGTTCAAAAAACACATTATTTTTCAAATACTGTACATTATTGTAGGTCCTCTATGCCCCGCCTCTCTCAAACGCTTCGTTTTCTACAAAGCCCCCTCCTTCAGAGTCTTAACTTTGATAAAGAATATCTCTTTGGTTTTGAGACATTCATTCATTCATTCATTCAATCAGCTTGTAACACTCCAAAGAGAAAGGAAAACTTGAAATCGCATCATATGACCCCTTTAATACTTTATAAAAAAAATGGCAGGCCAAAGGCATGTATTAGGGAAAGAAAATGGAAAATATGTTTTATTTATATGTGTGTATGCTAATTCATCTAGATCCTGTTTGCTTCTAAATGGTGAAGTGAGAGTGTGTTTTGTGGAGAATAATAAATACTGTGTGTTGTGTAGAATAATGATGACACACCGTGCCTGTGTGTGTGTTTTGGTTTTACCTGTGCTTTCAAAGCTTTTCCACACTCTCCAGCCTCAGGTGTCCACCCCTGTAGTTAAAATTAACTAATTAACAAGAGCAATGTGACAAATCCCAATTATGATCCAAAATCACGGCTAAACCCTGAGATACAATGAATCAGAGCCAATGTCCTAATGTGCAAATTTCAATCAAGAATGAAGCATCAAATATTCAGGCAGCGTTAACTGTACATAAACAACTTTCTTATGCACTGCACAGCCAGGACAAACGAAAACACTCATCACCAAACAAGGCTCAATTTAAGTAAGGACTCGGACTAAAAAAAAAATAATAATAAATCCCGAGACCTCTGTAGGCCTGAAACAAAATATTGTCCGTTATATTATCTTTATTGAATTTCACTGAAAATGTATGTCTCAATTTATAGAACAATGTCAAAGAGCATGTCCAAATCAGCATAATTACACTTTCATTTTTAATAAACTTGTTAGTGGGGCTTCATTTGATTTATGATTCTTTTTCTTTCATTTTTGGTAAACTATCCTTTTAAATAGGATGTCAGCACTTCCAAATCTTTGGAATTAAAAATAAAATAAAATAAAAAGTAATAATAATAATAAAAACAAACAAACAAACAACATTCTCTTCCATAATTATATCTGTATATAGATTTTTTTATATACATATTTTGTCTGTCTGTGTGTGTGTGTGTGTGTGTGTGTGTGTGTGTGTGTGTGTGTGTGTGTGAAAAAATATATCTATAGT